>NC_087478.1:39790563-40093594 GCF_036417665.1 Passer domesticus | reverse complement strand
TGTTAAATTATACTTTTTAAATGTACCAACAGTGAATATGAAATTTTTATTCAAATTTTTCCAAGTACTACTGTAGTAATGTAGAACAATTGATTTCTTCTGCCCAATTATCTCCATAAATGTAAAATACTAATACTTTAAATATTATTTTAAAATTCTTAAAACCGTGATTTAAAAAGTGCATAGTCATTTATTTATCTATCATATCCAAATGCATCTCATGATCACTACAGACATAAGAAGGCACAGTTCATATTTCCTTGACAACATCCTTGATAATTGCTGATAGCATTCTCATGCTGGCTGGAGACAGTTCCTTGGGGACTCAGTCCACAGAATCTGTTTGTCTAGCTTGACTTTGCTGATCCTAACAAGAATGAATTCCCTTAACACTGGTGAACTTATAAACATTGAGGCCTGTCTAATCTGATCTTGTATGCAGACATGAAGTAGGATAATTTTTGTACAGAACAATTATGTGTCTTAAAAAGAAATCATATTCTGTTACATAGCTCTTTCGGTGAAGTCTCAAGAGTAAATTCTCCATTCTCTTCATCACAGCAGTCTAAACAAGATAAAATAGGTTCTTGTTACTCGGTTGTGTCTGATAACATCTGCAGCTGAATTTTTCAGGAATGTAAGTTTCAGTGGTCCACTTGAACAGTAAAAGGTTCAGCAAAAAATTTAAGTTATTTGTGTTCTGTTGCTAAGTGGTTGTGAGTCATAGTTGCAAATCACGTACAGAAACACAGAATAGTTAAGGTTGTAAAAGATGCCTAAGACCAGCAAGTCATTAACCCAGAATCACTGCTCTCAACACAAACCCATATCCCCAAACTCCAAATCTGCACACCTTTTGACCTCTTCCAGGGATGGTGATTCTACCACTTTTCCAGGCAGAAGGTACACATTTCTACCTGTCTGGAGCAGGTGATGATTTTATGAAAATGTAATTGTAGACACTTTTGTGAATATGGCAGATCTTCATGTATTGCAGATTCTAGTCTGAGTATGGGCAGATAAGGTAATAGAGAAAAAGAGCTATTAGGATTGTCACTGAAATTGAATGGCTTGAAGGGTTTACATTCGAGAGCTACATATATATCAATCAATACATTTTTTTTGTCGCAAACATTTTGTGTAGTCAGGACAAGAAAATCTGCTTATTCTGAAATAAATATCACTAATGTACTTGAATAATGAGAGATACTGCCATTTTCTGAGACAGAAGCAAGAACAGTAAACATCACTGCACAATGGAAAGATATTTCCCCTTCAGATATTATTGCTGTATCTTCTTAGAACTGGAGTTAGCTGAATCAAATCAATGGTGAATATTCACTACTACTGTTGGATGGCCAACAAAATACATAGATAACTCTTTAGATAAAGAGGATATAATATGAAATAAAAATCTTTTTATTTAACCATGTCCATTTCTTGCACATTATATAATTTGTAAATCATATTATAAGATTTTTATTCAATGTACAGTGTTTCTTATTCTTTTTTCTCTACTTTTGATGGAGAAGCTTGTAAAAGTAGATTATTTGTTCTGTCCCTTCTCCTCATTCCTGAGGGACTCTCTGCAAATTGAAAATCACATTAGGAATTTACAATTCCTGTCAATTTACAGCAGTGGATCTCAAAACATCTTTAATATAAATCCAAAATATTAATGTGCACAGAGTTCTAAACAACAGCTAGAGTAGAATTACAATGAAAGAAAAGCTGGGAACAATCTGCTCTGGACTGTGCACAAATACTGAAAATTAAACTGAAATGCATTATTAATATATAAACTAGACCAGAAAGTACTTCAAAATATTTGAGGAGACTATTTAGATTATTTATTTGTAATTCAGAAAATTAAGTAAAAGTTAGCCATAAAATTTTACAAATAGCCTGATAGCACCAGCCATTACATTTGTTGTTTCACCTTTAATATCTTTGGATGAAAGAGAACATATATACATATATGCCACACATATACATATATATTCTCTGTGTGTGTATATATATATACATATATACATGGTATCTTGCATCCCCATACCATCTCTGCTTCTTCTTTCCTGGGACTATCCAAAATAATTGTTAATGGAATCATAGACTCAATGACTAATAGGTTGGAAGGTACTTTAAAGGTAATGTTCACTTTTTAAAGGTTCACTTTTTTGGCAAAAGCATGGTCTAGACAAGATGGCCCAGCACCCTCTCCAGTTTAAAAGTGTCCAATGTTGAGAAATCCACTACTTTCCTGGGGAGATTATTTCAATATCTGATTGTCCTCATTGTGAAAAATCACAATCTCCTCAGGAGTAACTTGTACCTATTGTCCATCATGTTTCCTATGTGATTCGTGCTAAAAAGGGTGTCTCCATCTCTTTTGTAGACACCCTTTAAATACTGGAACATAGTGATCAGCCTTCATTTCTCAAGACTGAGCTAACGCTGTTCTCTCAGCCTTTCCTCCCATGGCAGGCTTCCCAGATCATCTTTGTCGCCTTTTTCTGGACTCCTTCTGGCATGACCACAGTTATTTTGAATAGCAGGGACCAAAACCTGAACACGTTATTGCAGATGTTGCCTGACAAGCATGGAATACAGTAGTATCTCTGATCTGATGAGGATTTCATGATTTCTGCTGGTGATGCCTTTGTTGATGCAGCCCAGCATCCTGCTGCTGTTCTGTGCTGCAGCAGCACTGCTCTCTCCCATGGAGTTTGTCCACCACCACTCCCAGCTCCCTTTCCATGCAGCTGTTCCCCAGGTGGATAGATGCTGGCCTATGCTCTATTGCTGGATTTTGTTTTTCAGGTGCAGGACCTTGCATTTCTCCTTGTTGAGCTTTATAAGGGTCTTGTTAGCCTGCTCTTCCAGACTATTCTTTTCTTAGTGCTGAGTGACTCTCTTTCCAAGCATCCACTGCTCTCCTCAGTGTACTGATGTTAGCAAACTTCATCAGGATCTATTAAATCCCATTCCAGATCACTTATGAAGAACACTGGGCCCTGTATTGATCCCTGGTGGTCTCCACTTGTGGCAGAATGTCATTTATAAAAGGAGCTGTTTACAACTACCCTTCTGGATGCCCCTGGACAGACAGATGCCCACCTGCCTGGACCATAATGCATCACTTTCTTTGGGAGGAGTCTGTGGGGAACTGAATTGAAAACCTTGGAGAAATTAAGGTAGACAGTGTCTACCCACAATGCAGGAACTGCTGATCCTCATTTTCAGGCCCAGCAAGGCATCTCACCTCAGTGAGGAGGGCAGCAGGCAGGTTACACAGAGGTGCTGCACGGCCTCAGCTCACTGCTGGCCGGAGTGATGGGACCACACTTCTGTAACCTGACTGATCTGTCAGTTTAGATCAGAAATGTTGGATACTAGAGGAGCAAGGCTATCAGAAAATCTTAAGCAAATGCCAAAGATGTCCTCTAGCTGCAAATTTGTCTTTCTATCTAGCACAAAGAACAGATAGACTGGTGGCCTAAGATTTGAAAATGAAAACAGATGCCATATCATCCTGATAGACATCCCTGTCTATAGAAAGCATTTCTAACCCATTCAGAAATTAAACAGCCTTTTCCTGTTTTGCCAAAGACATATGCATCTTCAGATAGGAGGCTGAATGGAGAATTTTCCCTTTTCCAAGTGATAAGCTTCAGCAATGTTAGCAGAAATTTTTTTCTCCTAATATCTGAAGATGAAGGGTTGTGCACTTTCAACTTGTGCACTTTCAAATCTGTGCAACACTGACAGTGGAAGACGTTTTGTCTCTTATGCCTTGAAGCCCTTCTGTATATTTTACAAATTGACTATTTTTGTAGTTTTATTTCAGTTTTGTATGTTGAGTATTTTACTTTTAAAAAAACATAAAAATCAGGCCATCAAGAAATATTTGCAAAACGGAATTTTATAGCTAATAATGCTTTTTGTTTCTCCCAAAAGTAACATATTTAAGCTCTTCACTTGAAGATTGATTTATATTAATTGTGCTTTGTTTTACCTTACTTAAACAGGTAATTCATTAAATACAGACAATTTCAAAAGTAATGTATTTACTTACCATCTTGAATAAGGTATTTAGTTTCATCCAGATTTCAGAACAGCTAAGGGAGCACATATTTATTTAACCTTGTCACTACACTGAGGATACATGCTTTTTATAAATGTATCTCATCTTGGAAGTCTTAATAGCTCTGGTCCTCATGCTACTTTCCAACACCTACAGCAGCTATTTACTTACCAAACAGAGGTAAATGCTGAAAACTACTAATTTGTGACTGATGCCAAAATACTGTGTGCTGCTGTTTTACACTGGTTGCATACTGTTTGACAGTATATTCACATCCACAAAAACTTACCTTTCCCTTTTAAGCTCTATTCTGTATCCCTATTTACTGCTCCTTTTCCATTTGAGGATATCATTGGAATAATTACTACCCTATCTTTAGAAACCTTGTAGTAGAGATATTTTATGTAATCTCAGTAATTACATGTAATCTCAATCTATCGATGATTGTTAATTGGTCACACTCACCTAACCTTTATAGCATCCCAATCAGTTAATTCTGCTCAAGATATATTGGTCATGTTTAAGTCTTAAACATATTCCATTACAGTTCCTAAACCCATTCTGTTTCAGATGGGTTTAGGATGTGCACTGGTCTTGTTTTTAAATAGGAAGATTATACCTTATGGATCGAGTGCACCCAGGTGTATAGACAGAATTTACAAACACATTTGCAAATGGAAATAGGTTCCTGAATCTGAGGCAATTCAGAGTATCAGTATCTGAGGAGATGTGTGACCAAAATTTGTGATACCAAGTGATTTTATGAGTGTGTGCTTCTTACAAGGTGATGGTCAGAGTAGCCATAATTCTTTGGTGTCTCATATAAACTGAGAATTGAGTTCTCTGAACACAATGACATACATATTTTCTGAAATATTATAGGATCTATAATTACTACTTAAATAACTATCAGGTTCTCTCTTTCTCATTTTCTTGCAAGTCTAAATAAAAATTAATTTTCTTGCAAGTCTAAATAAAAATTAATTTTCTTGCAAGTCTAAATAAAAACTGTGCAACCTTAAATTTAGATTGTGTCAAGATTATTGCTGTTTCTGTTAATTTGGTAGAACTGGGAATTTTGCCATGCTTAGACTATTATCCTCCTCTACCAGTCCCTGCTATGAACTTATTCATTTGGTTTGCCATCTCAGTAACTTAGTCATAAATAATATGAGCTTAGTATATGTAGTGGAATATGCATAAGGATTAGAATTTTCTCTTGTGTGTATTCTTAGATAACTTATTTTTTTGCTGCTTTGCTTCTGAGAGATGTGAGATACATAATGTATGAGCTCCTTTAGAAACTAATGTATGAGCTCCATATTTACTCTTCCTTCCTGTGAATGCAAACGTCTGCTTTATGGTCTATTTTGCCACTAACAATGCATATGAATTGCTACTTGCTATAAGGCTATTTGTATTTTTCATTTTTGCATACCTAGCAGTAAGTACTGATGGTCATGTTGATTGGACACAATGATAATATTCATAATTATAATTTAGGCAAGATATTAGTGCTGCTATAATCAGACAGCCATCTTAGTCCTTAAGTGTGAAAAACTATATAATTTTTCCTTCAAATTAAAGCACTTTATATTAAGGAAGGTTATTTTCTAATAAAAAAAATGAGTAATATTTCATATAGCAAGTAATTCTTCATAGAAAGCTAACAATATTTTTCATAAGTAACTAATATGATGGACTTCTGTGTTTGTACTGTACCTAGCGTTGGCAGAACAGGACCTCAATCTTGATAGGGACATAGGCTGTGACAGCAGTATAAATATTTAATCAAGTTAATTAAGTGTAAAAGGAGGGTGTCAGGAGTAAACTCAACGTCTAAGGAGTATATTAGATTGAGTGAAAGAGTACTCGGCTGAAAATATATCAAAGACCCATAAAATTTGAAGTTAAGAAATAAAAATAGAAATAGCTATTTGAGGTCACTGCTATACTTTCACATACTTAAATTTAAGTAATGTCCCCACAGTATAGTGAGGTATTAAACAGTTACAGCTGTTTAATATGGTAGGTAGCTCATTAAAACAGTCCTAATTCTGCAATATTTCACAGTGGGGAAGAACATTGGCAAAATGTGAAATCTAAAAGGACCTCTGAGAGACTGAAGGAGAGAGGAAAGGGAATATTACAGGGATTGAAAAGTAGGCTATTGACAAGCATATGCAGTCAATTATTTTTTAGACAAATAAGAGTATGATTTGAAAATAAACATAAATTTTTTTATGACTGTTCAATGGTAAAATTAGTATTAGAGAAAGAATAATAAAATAGATTAAATTAATGGCGTAGAATTATTAAGGGACTTGTACAATGACTTTTACCTTTCAGAAAAGAAGTTTTAATATCTTGCAAAAATAAAATCTTTATGTTGAGGTGTTTTGGAGGGTGGTAGTGAATTACAATATTATGTGTACCCCTGGACAAGAAACACTAGGTCATTTCATGATGTCAGTATAGAGTTATGTTTAGACAACACTATAGGGCCTCATTCTATTAAGCTTAGGAAATTATTCAGGTGAGAAGACACCAGGTGTCTACCACAGTCTGAGCAGGTTCTCTGGAAAGATGCATTGCTTTTCCTAACTACAAATCAGTTGACCATCCAAGGATGCCTGAGATATCCTGAGCTGTCTCTGGGAAGTGGGAAGCTGGCCTATACCTGCAAATCCAGAGGAACATGAAGGAAGAATTCATCCTATCCTGCAGCCCTTTGCAGACCCCTCAGATACCTTAGAATATCTCAGGATACCTCAAAAGTCCCTGGCTTCCTCTGTGGGAGTCATATGTCTCCATGGATCACCTCTGACTATAACAGGTGCCTACAGAAGAATTCACACAGTAAATCTACACTGAGAGGCGATAATCTTGAACTGCATCCCACTCCATGTACCCATACATGGAGTTAGTTTGAGCTGCTTTGTTGGATCACAGCCCAAATTGTCAGATTATGACAGCACAGAAAAGCACATCAGTTACCCTAAGTTATCTGGGACAGACATGAAATACTGGATGCTGAACCTGGGGTCATCTGGAGGGGACAAAGTGGAGTACTTGAAAATACCTCCATGGCATTGGTTATCTGTCTCCTGAACAGAGTACTGAACATCTGAACTCCCTTTAAAGCTAAAGTGGAAGAAATAGGCACTCCTTAAGGAGTGATTTATGTGCCATCTTCCCCAATAACACTAAAACAAACTTGGAGCACCAGGTCCAATGTAAATATCTACTCTGTGAACTGTTTGGTGAAACGATTCTCAGGTTTTTTTAACAGAAAACTTATTTTCAGAAAGCTTATTTCACTTCCACTCCTGTGAAGTGAAAACTAGCTGTAGGACAGCAAGGAAAAAGAAAAACATTGCAATGTATTAAAATGACAAAAAGCATTTCATATAGTACAAAAACAAATTACTTCTTGGGCTGTTCTTTTAAATCTTCAGTATGGTTTAGCAGAAATGCGTAACAGAGTAATGAACCCTGCAAATGTTACTTCATTAGGAGGAACAACCAATTTCAGGATTGATTTGAAACCTTCCATCTTTGACACACAAGTGATATAAAATAATTATCCCTCAAGAGGCAAGCTAAAGATAATTCATAGCGACTTTCTGTTGTGAAAGCTTAGCTTAGCTTCTGTTAAAGTTACAAAAGATAAAGTGACAGAACACCAAAATTGTGACTGAAAAGATTTTATTTGATTTTCATACTCTGTTCTGATTCAAACAGAGGTTTTCTCTGACATGGTTTCTCAATTTGCAATGAATAGTCAGCATTTTAAATTGCATATTGAATCATTTTTCAGACTAATAGGATGGGGTGATTTCACTGTCATATAAGATGACAGAGTCAGAACAGAATAATAAAATTTGAATCAGTGGAAAGAAGCTTCATTGAAAGTTTTCAAACAAATAAAGAGCTAGGTTAAATTTAAACTACTATGTTACGTATTAATTATCAAAAATATGTTTGGGGGAAAAAGATAGATTTCTTTCTTGAGAAATGTGGAAGCATAAGGAATACCTACCATCTGCTATCTTATCTATCATCTGCTCTTAGGCTATGGATTGAAACAAATGTTTTAAATATCAGGAAATAAAGAAATATCTGAAAAAAGCTATGTTTTTAGCTGTATATTAACCCCAAAAAGACCGGTTTTTTCCTAACTCTTGAAGAATTTTTGTATGATTACATACATGTCTGTATATACACTCATAGCAAAATATAATGGGGAATCATATTTCTACTTAAGAAGGAGATTGAAGAACTTGAATGCCTTCCCAATAAAAATAATTTCATGTATTGATGTCAGGTTTGGGGCAACAAAGATCTAAACAATGGTGTTTTGGATATTTAAAACAGTATGTTAATAATACCAGAAGTACTGAAAGGGGGATTTTAGTTATGAATTTATGCAAGTCACCTATTTTTTTTTCAATTTTATATAATAAATCATATAATCGTAGTGTAGTTTGGGTTGGAAAGGGTCCTTAATGATTATCTAGTTTCAACCCCTCTGCCTTGGCCAGGGACACTTTCCAATATTTTAGGTGGTTCAAAACCTTGTCTAACATGGGCTTAACACTTCCACAGATGGGGCATACACAACTCCTCTAGGCAACCAACTACACTGCCTCACCAACCTCAGAGTAAAGAATTTCTCCTAATATCTAGTCTAAACTTACTCTTTCTGTTTGAAACCATTCCCCCTTTTCCTTGCTACATGCTCTTGTAAATAGTTTCTCTCCATATCCCTATAGGGTCTTTTCAGGTACTGGAAGGCTCCAGTTACGTCACACCAAAGCCTTCTCTTTTCCAGACTGAACAATCCTAATTCTCTCAGCCTCTCCTGGTAGGAGAGGTGCTCCATCCTCTAATCATCTTGGTGTCCTCCACTGGATCAGCTCCAACAGGTCCCTGTCCTTCCTGTGCTGGGACACACAGCTTCCCTGAGCTGGATGCAGCCCTGCAGGTGGGGTCTCACAGGAGCAGAGGGGTAGAATCCCTCCCTCCTGTGCTGCCCACACTGCTTCGGATGCAGCCCAGGACATATTTGGCTTTCTGGGCTGGGAGTGGCTGGGTTGTGTCCAGCCTCTCATCCAGCTGCACTCCCAAGTCTGTCTCAGCAAGGCTGCTCTCCGTCTGTCCATCCCCCAGCCTGTACTTATAATGAGGGTTGCCCTGACTCAGGTACAGGACCTTCTGCTTGGTCGTGTTAAACTGCATGAAGTTCCCATTGGACTTCTTTTTGTCTTTGTCCAAGTTCCTCTGGATGGCATCCCAAACTTCAGGTGTGTCAACAGCCTCACTCAGTTTGGTGCTCTCAAATCTGCAGATTTGGTGAGAGTGCTCTCAATTCCTTTGTCTATGTCATTAATAAAGATTAATATCCCGATATGGACCCTGCAGGGACATCACTTGTTAGTGTCACCCACTGGGACTCTCTGTGCTTACTACTACTGCTACCACTACTCTCTGGATGTGTCTATCCCACCAGTTCCTGATTCACCTAACAGGCCACCATTTGAATCCATCTTTCTTCAGTTTAGAGTGAAGGATGATATGGGGGACCGTGTCAAAGAGTTTAAAAAAGTCCAGATAAATTACATCTGTAGCCCTTCCCTTGTTCAGTGATTTAGTTAGCGACTCCATATTAGAATCCATATAAGTTGGTCAGGCAAGACCAATAAATGCCTATTTTATTTGTAAAAAGGTAATTTTTCAATTAAATTAATAGCTTAATTCTGAATCTTCTATTTTTTTTCATTTCTTGTTACACAGATTAACAATATTCCCCAGAAATATTTTGCATAATCTCAGATTGGATCAAAAGTGCACATAAGTACCTGGTGTAAAAATGTTTTGACACTTTTACAGAATCAGCATGACTCCACATTTGCTATGTCCACTCATGCTCAAAGTATGAAAAAAAAGCACCCTTATTTTAGGAAAGTCAATATTATTGTTCATATCCAGGCTCCACATCAAGATTTCCACTAAGCAATTATTCCATTCAAACAGATAGCAATAAGCCATGTTCAGTGACCTTTACAATTTCCAACTACAAAACTGCCCGTTCTTGCGGTGTTTTCATTTATGTTTTTTATTCTTTGTTTCTGTTCATTTGTCAGTCAATTAAAACTTCTTCTGTTTCAGGCAATAAACTAATGTTCACTATCCTCTTGGCGCATATTTTATTTTTGTTGAGCAGAGGCTAAATATTTAAGCTGTCAAAGTCAGGCTCCTCCATGACTTTATCAGAGTTGCTATTTACAATTTACTGTCTTAATCCTGTTTCTTTTCAATTAAATAAAATCCAGCTACATTTACAATTCTTTAAACCTCTGTTTGATATGTAGCCCATGACCAATGCCACTTGAATCAGCTCTGAATTCTTCCATGTGTGGTTATCCCCAAAATACCCCAAACTATATAGCTTTTATCTATTAAATGCTTGAGCCTTATTATTTGAAGGGAACAAAATGACAACCGATTATCAATTTTCATCAGAACTAATCTGATTTTTCTGCCCTGTTTTAAAGTGTACTTCAGTGTTTCTGTCACTGTTTTCAGGTTCATATAGAGAGATCAAAGGTTTGGCTAATTGTTCATTGCAATAACCTAAAAGCAGTTATATAAAATCTCACACTTCACAACAAGATGTAATTAACAGCTAAATTTAGGAAGGAGTGGGAGCCCCAGCTGGTAAATTAACAAAGGTTATTCTTTGGCCACTAACTGGATGATCGTGATAGAATCAACAGAAGAGGGCAATGGATAACTCTACCTGTACAGCTACATTAATTTGTCATTCAAGAACAGATCTTCAGCTATTACATTAACTATATTCTGTCTAGAGGGAATATGAGACCTTCTAATACTTAAAGACTAAATCATGTTAATGTTCTGATTATTTGATCTATAAAACAGTTTAATGTTGCTTACCTATATTTCAAGAAAGTATTTTTAAATATTTCCTGCGGAGCAAGACAATTGTTTCTCTTCATTTATAGATATTCTGTGGCTGAAGTAAGTTGAGTGTTTTAGTCCATCTGATATAATTTAGGTAATAGTGCATTTGTATTTATAGCATCAGATTTGTGCATTTTTGTTTATTAGATCATGTAGTTTTTATAAAGATCTGAGTGGCTTCAGTCATCTGAAATGTAATAACTTAATCAAGGAAAGTTTACAGAAAACATTGAATCATTGTCATTGGGTTTTGTCTTAGTGCCTCTTTCTTAGTTTTACTTTTTAATCTTTCTTTGATATCTTTGTATGTTCTTTGTCCTGAAACTGAATTCCACATAAGTTATTTTGTTTTGCTCATTCTGACAATTTTTTCCAAGTGTGTATCCACTGAAAGTGCATTATTGCTGTTGTGTGGCTGAGCTTCTCTGTTTCTAGAAAGAAGTTCATTCTTTGAAAATTGTAGTGATGCTGCTGAATTTATTTTTTTTCTGAGAGAATTCAAGATTCACTAAGACAATGAAATATTTTCACTTTTTATTTGCCCCCATTCCTGCCCTTGCTCTTTCTACTCCCCTTCCTTCCCTTCTTTTTTCCATGACTGTCACAATAACTATTCCTAACATATTGGCATCGTACTGTGGACTTTTTTACATAGCAAAAATTAATATATTTTGAAGTGGGAATATATGTGTATGGGCATTTTTTGTATATAAATCCACATCTACAATTTACATATTATTAATGTATTTTATTTTCACTTAATTGGTGATTTATTTTATATGTTTGTGAATAAACTCATGTTTTGAAAGGTCATCTATGCTACTGCGTGTTTAGAGTGATTTCCAGATTACTTACTTAGCAAGCATTTCCCACGTGTTTTGCCTTTCACTGCAAAGACAGTGAAGAAGTAGTGTTTTCCAACATTAGGATATTTAAAATCTGTGGTAAACAAATTTTTTATTTTTTTTTTGTATTTTGCCCTCACAATAACACAACCTATCCAGTCTTCACTCTTGTTTTTCTCCCTCCAGAGAGTTATTGATATGCTTGAATGAATAGTATATACTCTAATCACTGCCCATCATCATTTTGCTAAATGGATTTAGTTTAGATGATGTGTATTTCTCTTCAGGAAATCCTACATCTTTTGATGCAACAGAAAACCAAAGCCGTGTATCTGGTGTATTAAGAAAACTATAAATGTTTTAGAAGTGTGTGTTTATAGAGATGCTTCAGATAAAAAAAAAAAAACAGAAATGTGTTGTCAGGTGTGACAGGTGCCTCTTATTCTGTTATCACAGTGTGCCAGGAAATTATTTCTAAATCATAGAGCCTCACTTTTGATCAAATTTCCACCAGCTGGATTTCCACTGTATTATATAAAAAGCAAACTTTACTCTGGTATATTTATAATGCTCCAAAGTTATATGACTTCTATAGCAAGATTATTCCAGAGTCTTCCACTCTTCATACTGTTTTTTCTGAAATTTCTCTATATTTTTTATCTTAAATTCATTGAAATCGAGAGAACGGAGCATTACCTTTGACTGCATCAATATTTAAAGCAAATGACACTACTTAATTCCAGGATTTTGCAATACACAAATATTTTAAGCAACACAGCTGCTCACAGGATCCCCAAAAATTGTAGATGAATGGTAATATTCTCTATTTCCAGTATTATTTCATCACTAATTGGAAAAAATCAAGCATTTCACCTTTTTTTCAGTGTTCAACTTATCTTGTGTCAAAGTCATACATCTCCCATGCCACAGAGTACTGTCCTGGTAGTGAAATTTAGGGACCAAAACGTATAAATACCACCATGTAATAATTCTGTAGCTTTAATTATTGATTTGTTGTAAGATGACATCAAGCTATTCACACAGCAATCCAGGCATGTTTATTTTTTTGCCCTAGCAAAGTGATGGAAAAGGAACCTTCAAATATATATATCTACTGGGATTAAGATTTGTGAAATAGATTTCCTGACATTACATTTATTCCTGAGCTAGAGAGGAGTAAGAAAATTTAGGTGAGAATCTCTGAGGGCAAATTTGAGAAATAAATTGGAAAACAAATTCATTGTTTGCAGCAAAGTGGCATCTGCACTTTGGCTGCTGGCATTTTGCTTGCTCCTCAACTTGGAAATGAAATACTGTACAATGGCATTTTTCCCTCTGATTCCTTTTGGGAAGACAACTTTCAGGCTGACAAGGAAAATGGTCTTTGGGAATGTAAGTATTACACTGATAACAATTATTTAAAAAAAAAAAGGACAGAAAGGCAGGGGAAAAAAACCCACAAAATGTGGAACTTCTTCAGTTTAACTCCTGTCAATGTTTCTATTTTATATTTTTAAGTTATAAAGCAAACAAGGAAATTTCCAATAAAACTCATGGGTGCCACAGCACAGAAGCGGATGTCTAATATCTAAATTTTTCTTGATGACCTCATATTCCTGACTCTGCATGAAACCCAGTTTCTTAAGAGCTTTCAGAATGTTCTTGTAGGAGGATTTTCCATTTACCTTTACTTTGAATTATTAAAATAGTAATGAAAACCCTTGTATTCAACTTAAATGCAAAACAAAACAAATCCAACCTAAACTGAACAGCTTATTCCTGACCACAAAGCATTTGTAGTGCTTACCTAATTCTGATACTTGGGCTATGAGTATTAGGGAACATTTGCATTTTGGTCTTGCCCTGTTGCACAGGTATATCAAAATCTAATAAATTGAGGGGGAAAAAAAAACCACAGACCTGTCAATTTCAGAACAAGTGAGAATTACTTAAAATTAATCCAGTGCTCAGATGACAAATTGAAATCTGCCAATGGAAACTTTTGTATCTGCTTGAATTTTATATTACAAAAGGCCAGGAATACTTTTTCAAGGATCTTACATATTTTTATTTTTGTTTCCAGTCATTTTATAGGTTACCTTTCAAGGTGATAGTTGTGTTCAAGGCTTGTGTTCAAACCTTCATATCAGCTCAAATCAGAACCAAGAACTACTACTTTTACTAGACAGGGTGATTCCAAAACCAGGACATGGTTTAGATTAGAGAACTCATGAACTCCTTTGAATATGTGCACTCTCTAATCATGTCCCAGTTTTATATAGAACCATATGCAATCTCCCCTCTTTTCCCTGGAAGTGTTTTGTACAGCAAATATGTGTAGCCACCCCTGGCCAAAGATCTGCATTGTTCCAACAGGATGAACTGTGGATGGTAGGTATAAACACTGTATTTTTGGGCATTGGCACTCTCTGAGCAGAAGTCACCTTAACTGATTCTAATGGGTACTCTTCAGCTGATTCAGAGTATGCCATTGCATCTTACCCACTAAATTGCTTGTCCTATTATTTCTTAGCCCTAATTATTAATTTGCAGTTTTAAATGCTGACTAACTTGGAAGTATTTTTCAATCTGTTGGTTTTGTAGACAATCCTTGGATTGTTATCTCATATGAAACATTTTCACGTGCATCGTGCTCATTGTACTCTGGTCTGCTGCTTGGTATACACAAGGCGACAGTGAAAGTAAACATATCTCACTTCTGGAGTATATGATAACTAATTCTCCCCTCCCCTCCCATAATATTAATTATTTCTTCACAACATTCAATAAACTTAGAGTAAAAATTAAATATCTGAAGGAAAAGGGGGAAATTGGTGCATTTCACAAGTGGCTACCAGTCCTGCTATAAAATACTGGAATCATGTACTTTAAACGGTTGATACATGATGAAATATACAATGAATATATAAAATTAAGTAATTGTTAGGAAATAGCTCAGCAGCACATCTTATATCTTATCTTTCGGTCAATACAAGTGTAGTATATATTTGTTCCAGTTGAGTTTTCCTGAAACTTCTCTGCTGTGCCACTCCTTTTGTTAAGTCTGAAGAGAAAGCTACATAGGAAGAATGAAACATTTTGGAAATTTGGGATGAAAATAAAATCAAATTAATACATTTATTACCTATGTGGTTAAAAAAAAAATATAAATCATATAGAGCATAGATAATGCTTATCTCGGTTGATTGAAAGAAGTAAGGGAATATTATTTTTTCAGAAAGTGAAATAAAGCTTCTTATGTACATTAATGGTAAAGTTCTACATACAAGACTGAAGAGAAAGTGTCTTTTCAGTCTGGATGATCTTCAGCAATCTGTATAAACCTATCCATCGTGCAGATTTTTGTTAGACCTTTGCTTGTGTATTTTTGATCCAGTTTTGACTGGTTTGCATACCTCTGCTTAAGGCTACCCACTCTATCACATTTCATGTAGCGATGTGATGCCTTTATTCAGTGAAAGCAATAAATACACAGTGTCTCTTTTGTTATTAGCATACTCTGAAAATGTAATAAAGGAAGAAGTGTTTAGAACAGCGTGAATCTCTTTCATAAAATGTAAATCATAAATATCCATCCAATGGGCTAATCACAATGCATTACGCGACTTTCTGATAAGCAGGAAAATTGAAGAGAGAGATTCAGATAGATACCATTAACAGAATGTAGAAAACTGTGGAGGAAAAAGGTATTTCTAAAGAGGCTCTAATCACAGGGTTTAAAAAGAAATCCTTTTTACAGATGATTAATTACACTGCAAAATACACTTTCCTGATTATCAAAATAATAGTTTGTTTAATGTGAGGTCTTTTATTATCCTAAATAGCAGAGTTTGGAACCTCTCAGGATAGAGATGTTATCTTTTATTATGCTTCTGGATATAAGTAGTACATAAACCACATTTTGTGTGGTTTATGTGTTTCAAACCACCGTTTGAACTCTTTCCCAATTAATATACCACAGCTTACCCGTTGATTATTGAAAACAGTATTCAGATATTTCACTAATAACACAAATTACACTGGTACAATTATAGCATGAAATATTTCTGACAAAGAGACTGAGGAACTTTTTCATATAGAAATTTCAGGAAGCAGGGGAGGAGTGACCTAGCAACACTTGTGTTGATGTATCCAAATCTTCCAAAGCACATAAAAGAAATGTTTATAGGTCTTTCTGCAAGCAGAAATAATTTTCCTCTCTAAGCTGTTAGAAGGTATCTTGGTATATTTCTCATTGAGACTTCTCCCATCAAGATTTGTTGACACGTAAGTAAGTATGACTCCTATGGACAGTGCAGTATTCCTTTCTTGAGGACTGTAATTTCCACTAATGTTGAGAGTCAGCTGTAAAACCAATAACTCAAAAGCAAGCTTTCTTGGAAGAAAAGGTATACATTTTCTGTTAAGTCATGTGAAACCTTTGAATAATGGATTACTATTAAAATTTACCAAGTATCCATGACATAATTTTTTATTCTCAGTGGGAAGAAGTATGGGAGCATAGTCTGATTATGGCGTTACATGTGCAATATAGAAGTTTTTGCTTACTTTATATCAAGTAATTAGTTAATAAAATGTGTGAGCAGGTAGTGGAATTCAGGAACTGCTCTCCAAGTTCAGTCTCCAATATACTTTGTTCACTGCTGCATAATGGACATGTCTGTGTCACTATTTTAGTACAGCTCTGGGGTGAGCTTTTGAAATTAATTGTATTCTTTTCTCCTTTTTCTGGAAATTACCAGTGGCGCAGCTATTGCATGAAAAATCAAATACTGTATATTACATACTTTTCAGAGTTTTCTCTGTAAAAACAAAACACCGATTTGGATGTGAACATGGTTTAGCAGAGGAGGGTCTAAATCTCGGCCTACTGCTTCCCAGGTACTTCTTCAGCAGTAGACCAATTTTACAATGAATATGTAACCTTTAGAAGGGACATGAGAGAGAGAGAGAGAGAGAGAAAGCAGAAGGGGAGGTTCCCATGCAGTGAGCACCCTAAACACTCCAGAAGTGCGGTGCACCTTTGAAATTAAGTTCTATCAGACTACAAGTTGTGTCAATATATGTTTTGTATAAAGCTCAGAATGAGTCAAAGGGGACATTGGGTTCAAAGCCAGCCTTCTCTGCTCTGCTGTCATCAGCCTACTGTGCTTTTGAAAAGAACGTTCTTTTACCCAGATTTCTTCCTTGGACCAGAATCTTTTTAATGGTTGTCTAATTGTGATAAATTTGACATGATCCTTTCCAGATGCCTGCAAACAGTTTTTCAAAATTGCAGGACACACAGATCTCTATATATTCAACTTGAGCTTCTCATGATTCCCTCAGTGGTATATTTTGCCAGGTCACCACCACCCCATCCAGTCATATCTACCTGTACTCTGCCCCTGTGGCCCAGGAAGACCCACAGATCAAGTGGCAGGAAAAGGCAAACAAATCATCTTTCCCTCTGCAATACTAAATCCTAGTAAAGAAAAATATCATACAATAAATGTGTGCAAAAGCAGACAATACATCCCACATATCCACAGCACTTTCATGAACCAAAGCATCTCAAAATGAAACCATAGCTATGGCATTTTGATTTTGGCTTTTATAAGAGGGCTGGTCTCCTCTAAGTGACACATTTTCTTCTTTTCCATTTTTGACGCTTCCCTGAGTTTAGGGAAATAAATTAATGAACAAATTAAGTGTGTTTGAACCTATTATACCTCTTCATCTGCAGGTTTTAGGTAATTGCATAGGTTTTAGATACCTAAGTTCTTCTCTGACTGCCATCCTTTATGTAAGCTGATGTCGTATACTAATAGCTTCCCCTACGGGCAAAACTGAAGCAGTCCAAAGCAAGTTGTTTCAATTCTGACTTAACAGTGACTACTACATATCAAGATAAATACAAAGGAACAGTTAGAAAAATACCCTTTTTAAAAAATCATGTTGAATACTGCATACTACTTGAACTGTTACATGTCTATAACTATTGTGCTTCATATTCCAGATTTTGTTGTTTCAGGTTGCTGTCCAAAGGTGATTAAGGTTAATTTATTTTGGCAGAGGTGTCGTAATTCCAGGAGTAAAAAATAATTATATTACTGATCAAATACTGAAATCTCAAAGTTGTAAGATGATTGTGAGAATTGCAAACATTAAGGGGAGTAATATTTACTCAACTAAGTATTAAGGTTTTCAACCATATTACTGATCTACCTTGTGCTGGGTGTCAGAGTCAAAATCTGATTGCCATGCTGAATCAGAGGGTGAGAAAATTGAAATGTTTTTTCCTCTCAGTTTCTGCCTTTACAACATCAACCATTTTCTTGCTCTTAAAGATATTATATCAGTAGTCTGAATTTGCCACAAAGAAATATGGCACAGCAGGACTACACTTACAGAACAAGATTTTGAGAAAACGTGTACGAGAAATAGGTACATTACGTACTGTGGAGAAATGCATATTACCAATATCTCATTTGACTATATTTCTCAGTGTAATATTTGTGTCATTCTATGGCAAAAAGTAGAACTACTTTTTTTCATAGTTTTTTCATAAAAAACCCTTTATATTTCATGAATATTCAATCTGGAGTTCAGTAGTCCATGGGGAAGTTACATCTCTTTTTCATGCAGAGAATTTAATTACATAAATCTTGTTTATGCAGAAAAATAACTCAGACTGTGAAATAACTCCCATGTAAACTTGTAGCATTATGGTTCACTCCACCTTTCTTTCCTTCTACAATCAAATGTATTAGTGTTGGTTTGTTGTTTTTTTTTGTTTTTTTTAATTCTTCTCTGAAACAGGTTAATTTTTAGTGTCTCATTTTGGAGTTTATTCCTCACTTCAGGGTTAGCATTTCTTTTCTGGAAGGGTACAGTAAAGACAGTAGTCTTGATGACTTTAAATGTCAGGCAAATCAGGATTTCTTTAAAATTTATTTTTCTGCTAGTTTTTATTTGTTTGTTTTAGGTTCTTGTTTGTTTGTTTGGATTTTTGGGGGGTTTTTTATTTGTTTTTTTTTTGGTGGGGGGGTTTTGTTTGCTTTAATATAGCCTAGAGATGCTTTTTAGTCTAAAGTGTATGGAAAGTTTCAGTAAATTCAGCACAAAAGTCATAGCTTCATACTGTCATTTATTGCTCTACCTTCTGAATAGCATATGCTGCATATACCATAAGAGACATATGGTACAAGTGAGCTATTTTTAATGTTATAATAATGTTACGTTATTAATAACATTATTATAATGTTATAATGTAATCCCTTGAAATCAATTGCCAGAAGAGAGTGTAATTAGAACTAAACTGGAAGAGAAGCTTAGTGATCCATCAGCTGAATATCTATAGACCTGCCAAGGTTGTGGGCTGATATACTGATAAAGATATATCTAAGTTGTGTTTGTTCCCAATTTTTAAATGCTTTTGCTAGTTGCCAGCTGCACTTCAGTTCACAAAGGAGTAGAGTTCTTCTGGTACAGTTATTTATATTATTTTTATGGAGAGCATTAAGTGAAGTTTTCAGACGTATATTGGAACATAAAGCTCAAACATTATCGGTTTTGACTAGGCGGAAGAATTCTTCAGATGTGTTAATGGAATCAAGGTCTAACATTGTACGTTTTAACTGCTGTTAATTTTCTTTTCTGGAGCAAGATGACAGTGATACCTTGTGACTTAAAAATCGAAGCTTTTGAATTATGAGTAGAATATCAAAAGCAAGAATGTGTTACACTTTCCCAGTGGAGACATGTTTCATTATAATACATTATTTTGTAGTTGTCTGATTTCTGACCCTGTGATTTCAAACCACAGATAAAATTATTACCTTGTTTTAAGCTGTTCTTTGAAAACTACCCTTGATATTTTGAGCGGTTCAATAAGAATTTTCTGGGAACATATTTCTGAAAGTGGGAAGAGATTTTAAACAAAATAAGTCAGAAATTAAAATAACTAGATGCCAGGAATATGTGGATGGACTTGCTGACCATGAACTGTAAACCACTGAGCACATGTAAAATACATAGCCATTGCCTGGATCGCTGATTTCACATCACTAAGTCTTATGTAGAGCTTGTTTGCATCTACTTGAACTGCTGTTTAGATAATCAAATTCATTTTGCATAATTTTGGAAGTCTGTCATGAAACTGTGGGTAATTTATACCAGAGCAACCCATTCTTGTAGTGCTGAGATTCAGGATTTGGTCATCTTCTATATTAATGTAGTTACAGAAACCATGCATACAAAATATTTAATGTCTATGTGAATTAATAGAGTAATGATCTCTGATTTTTCATACTATGAAGATTTATGTACTGTGGACTTTCATTTATGATGAAATTTCATCAGAATGATAACATTGTCCTCTAATACCTGTCTTTTCTGTGACAAGGGAGATTGAAACCTTTTCCACTGCAGTTTTGTTATTTTTTTTAAAGTAGGCAGTTGATCGAGCACCATACGTGCCTGGAATAAGAAACACGCAGTCTGAAGATATCCACAGCCTCTAAAATTATGTCTTTATATACATGTGAAGGCCTGAAAAAAATAAGAACAACCTTTTAAAAAGGCTCATCTAAAGCTAGACATCTAAAGAAAAATGCAGTTAAATCTCATTCATCCATTTACCTGTGGGGCTTAAATTCACATGGAACCCTCTCAACCAATTAACAAGAAAGGTAATTCACTGTAGCTGCTTTTATTAGCATAAGAAATAGTTTGAGTAACTGAAAAAAAAACAACCAAACAAAGCAACCAACACCTAAAACCCTCACAAAAGCACTGCATCCAAAGTCATGTAAATATTTAAATTAGAATGAAATTCTAATTCCTAATAATTTTTACTTTATGTGCAAGGTTTTTTGTCTCATAAAAATGAAAAGGAGCACTTGCAGACTGACATAATAAATTGTATTAATAAGAGGGTCATATTTGAGTGTATAATGTATTCCCCTTTTTTCTGCACACCTCTGGGAGTAAGCAGCATCTGTTCTCCCCAGATTCAATGGGTAGTTGAAGAATGTGCTCAATTACTTTACTTTATGTGAATCTTATCATGTTTACTTGTTTGTAGAATACAACAATATTAAGATATTACCTCTTTGATCTCTAAAAATAAATGAAGAACATTGCTTTTATAAGAAAATTCTTGTATTTATATTGGCAATAAAAATAGTTTTGGAAGTAGGCATTGTATTTTATAATAGTTTATTTTAGTAATAATAAAATAATATAGATAATAGAAAACTCATAGTATAATATATATTGTAACGCATAGTATAATATATATTGTAATACAGAAAATTTTTGTGGTGTTAACATCTATTTGTTATAATACCAAGAACTTTCTAAACAATATATATATAAAGGGTTTAAGTATATTAATTTCAGTAAGGGGAAATAGAATTATGTTATGTATGGAAGAGACTAAATTTTGTGACCTTTGTTCTATCTGCAGAAGACATGGGTCATTTGAGTCCATTGTGATGAAGAATAGATGCTGTTGGAAACTCTGTCATTAAAAAAAATGGCAGTCTCTTAACTGGAAAGGTATCTGACCACATGCTATCAAAAATTTTGGACCAAGAGTTACGGTGTACTGTCAGCACAAATGTTCCTAGATTTAGTCGACACCTTAGATCTTAGGTAATGCCTAAAAAGAACTCCTATGTTAGTAATTCTTTAACACTTTATTATTTTGTACTTTTCACAGGCTAAATTATATGATGCAGGGCAAAAAGCCTGATGTCACAAAAATTGTAAAATTCTTTCTTGGTTTACGCATTTTTGCTGTTAAATGTGAAGTTATTAAGTTGGTTTAAGTTTCCTTTAATCTAATTCACAGGGAAGGATTTTCCAGGGCTCCCTGGTGAAAGCCCACAAGAGACCTCAAGGGAAATCTGTGCTTAACAGATAGAAACTCTAGACAGGTAGGTCTAGAGTTTCTTAAGGAAGAGTCTGAGTTTATGTAGAGAAAAAAGGCACTGGTTCAGCAACATGGAGAGGAATGAGCCTAAGTGGCCTGATATAACAATCTCTTCCACAGGCACACTGTTAGACACTACCCCAGTGATCAGCAGTTCCTGCATTGAAACATGCCTGCTAGTCACGTTGATCCAGTATAAATGTCATTTTCTCGTTGCAATAGATTTCTGTGAACAGCATGGATTCTCCAAGTATGTTTTTCGTTTTCAGGTACTACAATACATCTGAACTAGCTTTTTTTGTCTTCAACAGAAATTAAAATCTAGTGATCTTTATCACATTTCTTCTTTCTTCTTTGTTAAATTAATTTACTAAGGCAAAAAGATGTAGAAGAAAGGAATCATAAGGTAACAAAGATCACTGGAACATGCCAGCTTATCATAAATTTTTCTCTCACAAATTCTTATGAGAGGAACAATGCTATATAATCCTCCTAACTCATGCTGAGTATTTATTGTGATTTTTTTTTGTAGTTGTTGGGTGAGTGCGTTTTTGGTTTGGGTTAATATTCGCTTTGGTTTTCATCTTTATTTTTTTCCTAGTCGGACATCAGAACAAAAGTACTCGTAAACCCCTAAGCAGTGAAATCACAAAATTTAAACATAATTGTAGAATAACTTTTCATACTTGTACCTTGATTCATTCAGTCCTCATGGCAGTATCGTGAGACCTAGCACGAGTCTGCCTTTGTTCTCAGAACAGAAATGGCCCCTCAGGTCTTTAAGGGTTACCCACATCATTATCCAAACAATAATCAAGAAACAGGAGTTTAAGTTTTTCAAACAACAAATCTCAGTAACTCAAAATCTCAGTAACTCAAAATCAGGTCACTCTTCAAAAATATGCCTTAAAGTTTTTCAGTCAGCCAACATGACAATATTTTTGCAGGTACCTTTTCGCTTCTTTATTTTGCCTTAAAATGTCCCATTAAGACCAATTTTTTCCAGTTGTCTGATGTATTTCAGCTCTAAGCAACTTGATGAATCTCAAAGTAGATTTCTACCGCCTTCCTGGAGAGGATTTCTACTTATTCCCTACTCCATAAATCCTGAAATAATTCCCACATCTGTCTTTTTCTGTATCTACCAATAGAATTCCAAACTGTGCAAAAGCAGAAAAATGAACATAAAAGCTGAAAGGCAAATATACAACTAATTCTACATACTACTAAAAAATAAAATAGGCAACTTCCTTGAAGTGTTCCAGAAGTCAGCTCTAACTTTTTCTTTCAATAAGATGTTTCCTATACATTGCATTTACATAGTACTTTAACAAGTTAAAAAGATAAAGATTTAAAAATTTGCTTTGTTCCCCCTATATGCCACTACAGAAGGTGTTTGGCCCTGATCTTAGAATTAATTAAGTAGAATTAATATGGGGGTTCTTTTTTTCTGATTGCGTATTTGTAAGTGGATGACAGAAGAATATAAACATCTTCATTTTGTTGATATTTTGTGTAAGCCAATTACAATTAGCTTTGAGAATGGAAAGTACATTCATTGACACTTACTACAGGCCAAAAAATGCTAAAACATAACTTCTCATGCGGAAAGCATCAGAAATCCTTTATCACACCTATGCAAGCAGGAAAGCAAGGAAATAATCTTCTCAGTTTCCAGGGCAAGATGGTGAAGTAGCATATTTAACCATTGATTAGAGTTTAGATTTCTGGTTTGACATTTTGTATATTTGGAGTTGAGATGACTCTTCCTTATACTTACAAGTTATCCTATGTAATTGAACTCTTACTCATAGTTGGCTAGTATCAAGTGAAGATAGTGGGGGGTTTTTGTTAATATTTCCTATTTTATAACATTATTGAATTCACATGTTTAAGTTCTCTTTCTATCATCTTAAGATGGTAGAACAGTCAAATCATCAGCATTTGTCCACTTTTTTCTTTTTGGACACAGTCCTTTAAAAACTGCAATTAATGTATAGTTTTTTGTTTGTTGGGTTTTTTTTTTTTGTTGGTTTTTTTTTTTTTTTTTTTTTTTTTTGCTTTTTGTTGTTTTTTTTTTTTTTGGGGGGGGGGTTTCTGCTCAAAGGTTAAATGAAAGCTATCTCACAATTTCTAAATTGTTGACTTCCTGATTTCTTTTCCTCCTTATAACTTTTCTTGTTGGTCTCTGAAAATGCTTTTCATTCCCTATAGTAATTCCAGAAAGGTTATTTCCTTTTTTCCACATTTTCTTAAGCTAATTTACAAGAATTCCATACTAAGCTTTGGGAGAAAATCTGGAGGTACTAGAATTTCAGTTGAATATCTTCTTGGCCTTGCTACTTGCATTTCACAGTACTGTTGTTATTTTCTGCAAAGAGAAAACCTTACCATACCCTGCTGCTATGGCACCACACAAACAAGAGACTTAATGGATAGCCCTTGTTTTCTCTAGTGTTTAGAGGCTGTACAACACCAGGCACTTATTCCTTTAAATGTGGGAGAATTATATCTGACATCTGATGGAATAAAGAAAATGCTTTTCCTGTGTTTTTATATTAGGTTTAAGAAACAACTGCATGAAAGCAAATACATTAAATACTCTTTACCTCTTCTGAAATATCATTTGCGGGAATATTAAATTCAGTGTTTAGAAATCAAATGTAGATGAAGACAGGCACAACTTCAGCTTCTTTATTTCTTTAATAATGGAATGTAAAAAGCTAAGTAAAATGCAAAAAAGTTCTCTTAATTTGGAAAAAATTGAAAATTACTGATGTCTGGTCCATCTGAATGTGAGGTCTGTCATCTCACTATCCTTTTGACATGACAATATTTCAAATCAAATATACATTTAAATATTTTAAAGTGCATTAAAATTGCTAACAAGATAAATAATTTCATATGTCTGATGGACTTTAGTTGAAGTTTTCACTTAGAAACATTTATAAGCTGATGTGATGGCAGAGTACAAGATGCACTTTACCCTTCTAATTAGCAATTTTTTTCTTATTTCTAAGAAAATTCAAGAAAGAAAGGATATAACAATAGGAGCAGTGCTTTCAGAATGGCATTGAAACACAAGCATTATTTTCATGTAGATTAGGTAATTTGCATGCAAGCAGTTTATC
This sequence comes from Passer domesticus, assembly GCF_036417665.1. Taxonomy (NCBI): domain Eukaryota; kingdom Metazoa; phylum Chordata; class Aves; order Passeriformes; family Passeridae; genus Passer; species Passer domesticus. The sequence goes on along the minus strand of NC_087478.1, from coordinate 40,068,607 downwards.
TCATTACTGTTCCAAGCCTGTGACATCTCTCCCTTTTATAGGTGCCTTTACATTTACTAAGGAAACCCCTTCATTGTATATGAAATGTGTGACAAGTACACGGTTTCTGTATAATATTGAATTGTTAATAACTATTTGTCTTGTTGTGTTCTAACACAGTCTTTTTAATTTGCCCTGCTTGAAATAGGATATGTGACAATAAGTCCCATACCAGGATTTTTTTCCAATTTCTTCTGAATATTTTCCTCCATTCCTTGTCAGTCCTTTTTTGTCAAATTGGATACTTTCTTAGTGATCAGTAGTCATTTTTTCCTGCAATATTCAATTGACTTAAATATTTTAAAAAATATATTCTTTCATTCACATGGATTATATGGTTTTTTTAATACTCCATCATCTGCTTTGCAATATATGAGATGCAGAATTTTTTTTCTGTTTCCCCATATCAAAACCATCAGGTCTTGCACAAATTTCTAGTCTGATTACTGGATGTAAATACCTTGCAGGTGACCCCTAAGCTTTGGACTTTGGAATCACTCAGAAGCCAAGATATGTTGGAATAGAGAGTGTGTGGTGGCTGCGAACTGGACCCTAAGAGGAAATCCAAGCCCTAAAAATTTTGTCATGCAGTCATGTCTTGGATAGTGAAAGAAAATAGAATCTGGGAAGAAGGGAGACAAACAGTCCTGATATACAAGTTTTTCAGCCTGCTAGAACTCTCCCAAGCCCTGTCCAGTCTGCCACAGAGCAGAAGGGAGAGGGGGAAGGTAGCAGATATTAGGTCATCAACAAAAAGTAGAAACATTTTGAAAGTCTATTGAGAGTGTGATTTCTTCAGTCTGTCACTAGTATAAAAATTTCCCTGTGAAATGGTACGCAGCTGTTAAGGCAGAGTGTGTGTCAGTGAAAACAGAGTGGGAAGATTGTTCACATGCCTTCAGCATGTGTCCTCCAAGCCCTAGGAAGTGCTGAATTTTGTTTCATTGCTGGCAGTTGATGGGGATTAAAATGGAAGAAAATGGGTACAGAATATTTCAGTTGTGGAAATTATTTACTCGGAGCTCTGGATGAATGGGGAAGAAAAGGACACATCTTCCCCTGTCTCTGTGTTTATAGTGGCAGGTGCCTCTTTGTGTTAACTTTCTTTTGATGACTGGAAGGGCTCTTTGTCAGAGCTGCTACAGTGCAAGGTAATTGTTTATTGAATCTGCCCTCCATGCTGAGGGCAACAATGCTTAAATAACTAGAGGCATTTAATCTTTCAGATAGAATAAGGCAGCAATTCCAAGGAACATACAAGAAAAGTGGGTAATTTTTGTGGCATTCCTAGGAGATGTTTGAGATAGATTATTGAATACAGGAGAAGCACTTAGCTGTTAGGTCGTACCTATTAATGCTTTATGTCCTGCCATTGAAAATATTTCAAAATTTTTAGAGACCAAAAGTGGGTCAAGCTAATTTTTTAAACTTATTTCTACAGCAGTCAAAATATGAATGATTATAAGAAAAGCAAAATAATAACAGAGGTCACAGTCACCATTCATCAAAGGAAGCAGATTAATTGAAACCAGATACAGAAAAACAGAGCTGAGGACAGACTTTCTGATTCACATGTAGAGATAGAACAAGAGATTACAATTTATCCCAAGAGGATTTGCTATTCCTTTTTTTTTAATTTTCACTGAAATATTTTCTGCTCAGAATTTTCCCTGGGAGAGCATGCTATCTATGTTCTGAGTTAGTAAGAAAAGAAGGATGCTTCCATGGTTTGAGTAATTTTCTATGACTTGGCCTATATGCCTTCAACTGTCTATTTCCTTACAATTTTTTGATGTGAATTTATATAGGTTCCATGTGCATTGACCCATTTTTGAAAAGAAATAATTAGACTTATGAGTATTTTCAGGCTAATAATATGAAATATATTTATATTTACATAAATAAATATTCAAGTATTCATATAATCAAAATAAGAAGAAATTTGTATTTGCATGCACATACACAATAGATTCATATTAGTATTTGCATAAATATTATGATTATGTAATTATTTATAAATATACATATTTATAGAATAACTATTTATTAATATTTTATTTTGAATATAACACCCTATTTATATAAAATATTAAATATATGAAAAACATGTACTATAAAGCATATGTTTGTCATTTGATTGTCCATAACTACTTGTCTGTGGAGATTTACAAGATGATTGCAAAGAAGAACAGCTAATATCCATTTCTGCTTTTCTTATGAAGATTCTCTTCTGCTTTGCAGTTTACAAGGGAAATGGTTTCAAATAAATTGTCACTTTTGTTAATGAAATCACATCTTAATAAGGTATTGAGTGGAACAATGTTATTACTAACCTAAATATATTCTTCTGTTAGATTTTTATTCATTATGACCTGCTCTAACATACTTGATAATAACATAAGAGAATACATTTCTAAAGCCTGGAATGTAATGCCAGTTTTTTTATCTTAATGAGTTAAATTCACATTAAGTCAGACAAAAAAAAATTAAAATTATTTTTTCATGCAAATAATTTCTAATTGGATGCACCATGATAAATTGCAATGTAATTTATACCTGAAATGCTAAAAATCACTAAAACCAGAAAATCTAATATAATAGTTTTAGGATCATCCCCCAAAGCTTATAATTAGCTGTGATTATGTCATCAAATGGCACTCTGTATCAGCTGCTAATGAATATTTTTGCTAAAAATATAATCAGTTTTTTAGCTGGTTTCTTCTTTGTTCTGTTAGATACTGCTTCTGAATTCCCCCTGAATACAAAATTGAAAGACTTCCTTAATCTTACCCTGCATAATGAAAAATGTTCCCTTAGGCTTATTAAATTAAAAATAATCCATTAACTTGAAATCACCTACTTTTCACAGTGATTATAAAGTGATACTTTTACTAATATTAAAAATATCTTGAATTTCTGAATTTGATTTTTTAGTTCCTGATGTATGCTTTTTCTGTCTGTTATAGAATAGGCTGCATTTATTTTGCAAGCCATTTCTGTTTTAAACTCCTGCTGTGGAGTAATGCTCTATCTCTTCCCAACATTGCAGAAAATAAATATTTCTTTCACTCATTGCAGAATTATATATTCACAATTATTTCTGCTGTATGAGTGACAGTGTTTTCTTCATGTACTCCCTTTCCCAGATTCTGTTAAGTGTTCCTGCACGTCCTTTAATACTTTTTGCCTAAAATCATGATCTAGAATTTACTAATTCAAAATATAAATTTGTAGGAGGTGAGAGATAAGGCCTTGATAGAAGCATAGAAAAATACTCTGGGTTGGAAGGAACCCATCAGGATCATCAAGTCCTACTCCTGGCCCTGCACAGGACACCCCAGGAGTCACACCATGTGCCTGAGAGTATTGTCCAGATGTTTCCTGAACTCTGTCAGGCTTGGTGCTGTGACCACTTCTCAGTGGAGCCTGTTGCAGTGTCCAACCACCATCTGGGTGAGAAATCTTTTTCTAATATTCAATCTAAACCTCCCCTGACACAATGTCATGGCTCTCCCTTGAGTCCTGTCACCAGTCACACAAGTGAAGAGACCTGTGCCCGATTTGTGAGGATGTTGAAGACCACAATGAGGTCTCCCCTCAGTATCCTCCAGGCTGAACAAACCAAGTGTCTTCAGTTGCTTCTCATGTGGCTTTCCCCCCACACCCTTCACCATCCTCATGGCCCTCCTTTGGACACTCTTTAATAGTCTTAGTTACATTGTGCCCCCCAAAAATGCTCCTAGCACTCTAGGTGAGGTCGTCCCAGTGCAGAGTGGGACAATCCTCTCCCTTTCCTGGCTGGTGATGCTGTGCCTGATGCACTAAAGTACAGGGTTGGCCTTCCAGGCTGCCAGGGCACTGCTGACTCGTGTTCAACTTGACATATACCAGGACCCCCAAGCCTCTTTCAACAGTGCTGCTGTCCAGCCTCTCATTCCCCAGTTTATGCATACAACAATTTGCCCCATTCCAAGTGTGGTATCTGGCACTTGCTTTCATTAAACTACATGTGCTGGGTGACTGCCTGCCTCTCTAACTCATTGAAGTCTCTCTTCAGGGCCTCTCTGCCCTTGAGGGAGTTGACAGCTCCTCCCAGTTCAGTATTGTTAGCAAACTTAGATCATATTCCTTTGAGTCCCACATTCAGGGTGTTAATGAATAGGTTGAAGTGCACAGAGCTGAGGATGGACACCTCTGGAACCCTACTAGTGAGTAGATGGTAGGCTGGTGTCATCCCATACACTATAACTCTTTGTGCCTAACCTGTGAGCCAGTTGCTCACCCATCATGTAACCTGGTTATCCAGCTGTGCCTTGGACATTTTGACCAGAAGGATACGGTGTGAGGCACTATCAAAATCGTTGCTGAAGTTCCAAAAGGATTACACCTATTGATTTTCCTAGACCAGCTAGGTAGGATACCCTGTGACAGGAAGAAACCAGGTTTGACACGCAGGACTTCTCCCTCATGAAGCCATGCTGGCTGTGACCAATGACTGCATTGTACTCCAGGTGTTTTTTAATACCTCCCAGAATGATCTTAAGCACAATTTTACTGGGCACTGAAGTGAGATTAACAAGGTTGTAGTTTCTGAAGTCCTCCTTCTTGCCCTTCTTTAAAATTAAGACAATATTCACCAGCTTCTATACAGCTGGGACCTCTTCAGGTTCCCAAGACCACTCAAAAATGATTGAGAGAGGCTTTGTCATGACAACAGCTAGATTTTTGAGGATTCTTGGATGAACTCCAGCAAGTCCTATAAGTTTGTAGGGATCTAGTTGTAATATATTTTGTCAAGATATTATTTAATATCCAACAAACAAAAGCCTGTGTTTGTTTTTTGATTTGGTTTGGATTTTTTAGTATACTCATTATACTTATTTTTATCCTATTACTCTGGTTATGCATTCAGACATTTTTTCCCTGCTAACCTAAATGATGCATATTTTTCAGTTTATGATTTCCTTATTATCAGGAATAAATTTACCTATTATTTAGAGGTAATGTTCTAACTTTTTGAGGCAAATTTATATTCAGCCTAGAGACCTTTTGCCTTCAAAATCAGGAAATATCATCAAAGATTGCCTCCTTTATAATTCTCAGGTATCTCAGTACCATTACTAAAACTTATCTTTTCCTGAAATTTCAGTCAGGAATCTGACTGAAATCTTACAGTTTATTGTCTTCAAGAAACCTGCCACTCAGCCTGAAGTGGCTGTGGTTCTGCAGTGAGCAAGTGGCTTGAGATGCAGCTTACTTGTTGGCAGAATATTTCATGTGTTTGCCAACTGGCATCAATAGCCCGTCTTGTGAACTGTGACTATGAATTAGCTCTCTGTGCTGAGCATTTTCTTAAATATTATTTTGAGAGATACAAATTCCTTACATCCAACAATAATCATTCCCATGTAGAAAGCCAAATATCTCTGGCACAACAATGGTCAGATACCAAGTATCTGTTCTAGTGTGAAGCACAATCACTTCATAGCAAGAAGTTTATTCCTTTACTTAAACATCCCAAGTCATGTAAGCCCTCTAAAAAGCTCAACTTTGAACTCAAAAGTAAATGGGTGGATAGAATTAGAAGATATAGGACAGGGAGCTGGAACATGGACTATTTAGAGCATAAATAAAACTGTGGCCCTGTCATTTGCTTTTGAAGCATTGCATACACATCACACCCTCACAAGATACCTGGAATGTGAATCTTTTGAGTTAGTGAATGCACATTGTCTAATAGCAGAGAAAGGACTGTCAGGCATGAAATAGACTAGGCTTCATGATAAATTATACCATATTACCAGCAGTTATTGGTTTTGACAATATCAGTGAAGAAATTCTTTATCAAAGGATAAGAAGAAAATGGTAAAATAGAGATCTTAAATGCTCTTTCTGGAAGAACAGAAAATGAAACCTAGTATATTTTGTGAAAAGAAGTTGAAATACAAAGTATTTTATGAAGAGCAGTAACAAGTAACTCAACAAATTCGGTGAGGTAATATGCCTCACTGAAACATTCAATTGACTGCTGGTGACTGAAAAAGTGCTTCCATATAAAGCCAATTATAATTAATGGGTGTTGTTATAATATAATGAAAGGGAGAATAAGAAAAACAATTAAGTGTTTACAAAGTTATGGCTGTAAAGAGAAATGTGTTTCCTAAACTTAGAGCTTATCTGAAATCATAAATGAGAGAAGATATTTGTTGCTCTCAAGCAGTTTAATCATGCATTTACTGGTTTCTGACATTAGAGTAATATCAGGAACAAGTTGAACCTCAGGGGAAGTTTATACTCGGACCACTGACTTAGAAGGGTGTTAAAAAACTCTCTGTGACAGAGAGGTAAGGGAAACAGATGAGCTACAGGTAAAACTCAGAACTTTTGTGAAAGCTAAAATGCAGAAAGGAATATTAAGCTGAAAGTAAGGGTGTAGAAGATGACAGTGGAGATTTCAGGTGTTGCTGATATCTTATGCAACATGTTCAGGCGTATACTGAAAAGAGACACCAGAGACCATGAAAATGAGTAGTTGGATTATTTGAGGATACAATTCTACAGCTTCCTGTCTGTAAAATGAACTGCAAGCTACATGCTTACAGAATCAGTCATGTCTTGAGGAATGTGAGAATAAAAAAGAGACCAAAAATGAGAGACTAGTAAGATATCTCAGAAGGAAATATTTTATGGTTTGGTGAAGAAAAAGAGGACATAATGAAATACTAATTATTTGGGAGGGATTTCTAGGAGTCTCAATATAAAGAAGAGTGACTATCAAATATGAATTAATTTTCCAAAGAAAAAAATTACAATCTTTAAGTCACAGAAACTGCAATTACAGAAAAAGGAATTATACAAATACAAGCTTTGAAATAACACTTTCAGGTACTGATCTGATTTGTGAGCAGGAGTAAAAAAAATTATTAATTTCAAAAGTAATGAGAACAAAAAAACTTAATATTTTATAGCATTCTTGATAAATTATTCAAAACAAGAAAGGGTAAACCAAAAAATACTTTGCATTTTAGTTTAGTATTTTGAAATGCTGAAAGAAAACATAAATAACTTGAAGTTACAAAAAAAAATATGTAAAACCACTTCAAAAGATGCAAAGAGTCTTACCTCAGTGCAATCAATGAAATTATATCTATATATATATCTATATCATAAAAATTATTATAGGACAGAATATGATTTGCAACTCTCAGTAATCTGTTCTATTCTGTCTGCAGTAGTTTTCTGCAGTAGAGGGCAAAAATTTGGAAAATTTAAATACCTTTGAGTAATATTTATTACTAACAACCTAATAAGAAAGCATGATTATAGTGGAAATTTACTATCCTGCAGACATTTTTTAGGTTAACAAAGACTATACACTATAACAGTACTGACACTTTAAATGCTACAATGTCATTATCTAGAAGAAATGAGAACTCGTCACTTAATAAATAGAAAGACAACTATATTTAAAAATATTAAGAATACTGAGGCAAGTCTTTTTAAAACAGAGAAAAATGATAAATGAAAAAGATCAAAGGAAGACTTCAGAGCTCTGTAAAAAAGTAAATAGTGCAAAACTATCAAATGCCTGCAATATTATTTGGCAGAGCATGTAGTAAGAGTGACAAAAACTAGACTAGCTAATTATTTAATTGAAGAGCATTCCTCCAGTTTTCTCCCTCAGGGGAAGGGAGGTCAGAACATTGAACAGGAGTAGAAGACTCTTACTGTGAATTAGCAGAAGGGAGGGCACAGCTGCGACAGAACCTGAGATCTGCCTGAGCTTGATACCAGCTATAAAATATAAAGAAGTTTTCAGAAAGAAGGAGCAGGTTGGATGTGTGGAGCACCTTTGTAGGACAGATGACAAACTGCTTGAGAGCTTGTGTGGTAGAGTAAAAGAGAAGAATGGGAAATCCTCTGCCAGGAAAGGAATAACAGCTTCCAGTGGCAGACAATAGGCAAACTGGCTGGGGAGAAACTGCCGAAAAGTCCCTGGGGCTTGTGGCAGACAGAAAGCTGAATATAAGCCAGATGTGTGTCCTGATAGCAGAAAAGATGAATGGCATTCTAGACTACCTTAATTATCCTGGTTTTATAGGTATTTTTAATAATAATAATAATAATAATAATAATAATAATAATAATAATAATAATAATATCCAGATTATTGTCCTCATTACAAGAAAGATATTGACAGATGGATTTAGTTCAGTGAAGCCACCAAAAGTGTCAAGCAGTTGGGGCACCTGACCTGAGAGTATAAGCTGAGGGACTGAGATTGTTTTTTTTTTGGAGAACAAAAGGTTTTGAAAGGATTAACAGTGGTTCTCCATGAGGGTGGATGAGGAAACAGAGCCTCCACAGTGCATGGTGGGAGGACAAGAGACAATGGGTATAAAAGAATTGAGGGATGCTCTTATCAGATGTGAACAGAAACTCTTCCTGTCAAATGAAGAAACAGATTCTACAGAGAGGTGAGCAATCAACACCCAGCTGGATACAGCCCTGAGCAGCCTGGTCTGACCTCAGAGCTGACCCTTCTTTAAGCAATAGATTGGACTAGGGACTGTGTGTGGCCCCAATGCCTGAATTATCCTGGGAATAGTCTCTACATATAAACTTTATTCTGCTTCTGTTTTACTTCCAGTATTTTTAAGGAAGAATCCTAAGGAAGAAAGTAGTAGCATTTCCAAAAAATCACTTAGTGTAATTGTGAGAGTGATGCCTAGAGATTTTTTGGTTTTATATATATCTTTCATATGTTTTTAACTTTGTAGACTGCTAATATATAGTTATAACTTCTAACACTTTTCCTGCCTTCTCCCATAGTTTAACAAACTCTTACCAGTACATACTTAAATCCTGTTTTGCCTTGCCTTTAGTGTGGCAAGGACAATTTGTTTTGCACCACACATTGTACACACACAATAAAGTGTGTGGCTAAAAGATCAGGGTGGGAGGGGGCTCCAATGGGGCAGAACCTGCAGGGAAATTACCTAACCAGCTGTTCTTCTAACTGGACAATATTTGTTAGATATACTATTACCTAACCTTATAAAAGTCTAGAAATACTGCATCACTGCATATTGCCATATTGAAAGATTTCAGTTAAAGACTTGCTTCTATATTATCATTTTAACAATGTTTGGAAAAGTTTGTGCTTTATTCCGGGCAACAATGGAGCAGTGATTTGAGTTTAATTGCTGCACTTGTTGTCAGGCCATGACCTAGGAAAATAAAAGTGTGGATTGTGATAGTGTTTTAGCTCATTTCTTCTGGTTCTGGTTGTTTAGTTATAGGGGGTTTTCTTTACATTGTCTTAGTTTGGGGGTGGGGTTTTTTTATGATTTTTGACACTTGCTCATTTTCTTTTTGTTTAAAACCTCTATTCACTTAGCAGGATAGGTCTGAACAGTGAAACTCAATTTTGAAAGTTGTTGGGGTTGAAAAGAGCTAAAAAAAAGAGCAATTGGAAATATAAAAGGGAAGATAAGTGAAATAAATAAGAAAGGGCAACTCATTAAGTGCAACACAGGTACTTGATAACCCATGGTATTGGAGTGAAACTCCAAGGATGGAAAACTGGTTTTCCAAAGTCATAGAGACATACGGTCAATAAAATTCAGAGCAAGAATATGGTTAGATATTTTGCCTAGGTTAAAGGTATTAAATTTGGCATCAGGCTTTTAATAAGAAAAATGTGCATATTCTGAAAACAGCAAACAATCTGATTACATTAGTACATGCTTATGCACACACACACTCTTGCATGCGTAGGATAAATAATTCTCTAGAACATTTCAGAATGACTGGTCTGTTCATATGTATTGTATTTACAACCATGCTGTTGAAGTATTTTAGCACAAATTCTGTTGCTATGATGAAATATTTAGCTGGAGTGATGGCACTTGGTATACATCATTGGAGCAGCAGCTATTAGTGTTATGTAGTACATCATCAATGTGACAACTTTGAGAGGACATGTAATATATAACCAGAAAAGTCCCATTTGGACATCAATATGTGGCATTTACTGGTATTAATAATGCAGTGGTTTATGTTTCAAACAGCAAATAGACATAATTCTGATTTTAAACAGCAGTGAAATTCCTGTAAACAATGCTACAGCACTTTCTACCATGCAGTGACTTTTGTGATAAAAAATGATTCTCAGCCTATAGTCTATGTATATGGATTACCACCACTTGCACTGCTATATGGGTAAAAAAACCCACTATCAACAAAATAAAAGAAAAAAGAGGTCAAAACCAAATAAGACAAAATATTATCAAATGAAAGCAAATACAGACAGAACTGGTCAGCCATTCCATCGGCAAAACAGTTTGGTACATGCTATGAATTATTCTGTGAGTAAAAAGGATCAGTGAGAGCAAAATGAAGTGCCTCAAGAAATAGAAAAACCCCTTGATAGTTGTGGAAATTGATGTATAACTTAGGTGATACACTTTCATCATTTAAACATAAAGTCATGAATATAGGAGATTCTAACATATACTCAAAGTGTTAAGGAAACTTCCCAGTCTGAGCATTCACGAGATTCTCTGTCAGTCACACTCCCAGCACCAGAGACTTTCACTGCTAGACCAAAGCCCCTTCACAGCTCCAGTGAGCCCACAGATGCCCTGCACACCCCACTCACAGTCAGACCAGGTTTCCTGAGAAGTCTAACCCCAGGTTTCCCATAGCAAAGTCTGAGATATCTCATTCCATAAAGCCATTTATTCACAGTGCAGTAAAGCAAAAACAGCCTGGGCTGGTACCTCCAAGGAGAAACCCCCAGCAACGGAACCCTTGGGCTTTTAAACCTTCACAATCTACCCAAGCAGAAGTCTTGCTCTATTCCCTGAGTTCTCGGCTCCTGCTGTGTCTCCCAGTGTCCATCCACCTGGCTGACACCACCTTCCTTGTGCCATTTAGTAACCAAAGGTTTGGGACTTCATGGCCTCTTGTCTTGGGCTTCCTCCAAGAGCTCAACCTGCATGTTAATCTGCAGCTTGCAAATAGAGCTGCCTGCGCCAGATGTATTCCTCAACAAAAGGAGTGGTCAATATATCAGGATGTAATTTTTGTTCCTTAAAACGACATATATTTCACAGTATCAATTAAAAGAGATTTTTTTTCTTTAACCATGAAAACTGATGTTTGCTTTCCTCAGTTATCACTGAAATTTAAACTTTAAAAATGGCCTGAGTATTCAGTTCAATATTACAAATATATTGTAAAATCAGCACTGAATCTAAGAATCCTTATTGCTCAGTCTTACTACTGAAAAATAGCAACAGGCTTATAAAATCACAGAATCATAGAACAACTCAAGCAAGAAGAGACCCATAAGGATCATCAATTCCAACTCCCTTTTATTCACAGGACTAACTACAAATAAATTTTCCAGAAAGATTAAGGAAACAGGTAACATAGAAGCCTAATCAGTCCAAAGAAAATGTAAGACTTTTAGATAAAAAGAAAACAGTCTTTGACTATTTGACCCCAAATATACCAAATATATCACAAAATACTTCCTATGTTAATATTATTTTCCTCCTTAAAGCATCTTATCTTACAGTACATATAAATTTTTTTCACTTTTGATTTACAACATGGTATCATAGCTGTCAATTTAGAAATTAACACATTATAGAAACAAAAGCCAGGCAACATTTAAATTAACAATGGCTGAGGTGGAATCCAATAGCAAGTGAAGAAAATGCACAAGAGTGCAGGTGTTCAGCACATCTCCTAAACATCTAGTCAACAGACCTTCCACTTTAGTCCTGTGCCTGAAATACCTCTTCCACTTAATGCTGTTCCCTACTTCCACCATCTCCACCAAACAACAACAGCAACAGAACCCAACAACAGAACAAATGTATAGTCTACCACTGTATTTTGAGTTATATCTGATGGCAGAATTCAGTTCTAATAGCCTTACCTGAAGGGTTTCAGTGCTTTTGGTACAATTGTATCATTCTCTAAAGACTGGTATTTCTTGATTGGAGCTTAAATTTTTAAAACCAAGGTTTTTCAGCACTTAATCTGAATTTCCTTCTTGCTATTGAAAATGTTTACTAGGGAAGATGGTTTCAGCATTTGTTCCTTACTTTTGGGCATTCTTGAACTAGACAGGACAGGGAGCCATTTAGTTGTATAGATGAACAGAATACAGAATGTTCTGGATTGTAATTCCTTCCTTGACTAATAAAGTGGTGTTTTCATTAAGTAAATGAAACATTAATCAAAATACACATTACACAATGGATATGTTGCACTCTATACTGACAATAATGTTTTCTGATAGCCAGCCATGTTCCATACCTAATTTTACGCTTAGAGACTGCCTACAGATTATTTTTAAAAAATTTGTGCCTCCACATTTAAACTTTACTTTCTGATAAACTATCAGTTCAATGTTTTGGGGAAAACAGGCTTAAAAAAAGAATGAAATATGAATAAAGAAAATACATCTAAAAGTTCACACTAATAATACTAGATGGTTTTGCATAATGTTTATTTAAATATTCTCATGTCTTTGATTTTTTTTTTTAACTTCAGTATTATCTAGCTAGAAAGTGTCCCTTTGAGAGTCATGCAAGAACATTTCTTCCTTGTATAAATATGAATTTGACAAAATGTTCCAAATTTAGCATTATATATATTTATAATTGCCTTTCTTGTCCTTTGACAGTATGCTAGGAGAATATTTTATTGCTTTTAATTTAAAAAAATGTATTTTAATTTTTAAATAAAATATAACAAAGATAATTTATATTAATCAAAAAAAGAAGTTCACTTTACACTATGGTATTTACATATTCTTCATATTATTAGTTTGACCTGATAACAACCATAATGATACAAATAAATAGATTCCAAATACCTAAATATGCACATTACTTTAAATGAGTTTAGATTAATAACTAAATGAAAAAATGCAAGAATGATTATTTCACGTAACTGTGACTTTTAATCCTAGATATTTTTAGGAAATTAAGGTTGAAAGCTAGTTTTCTTCTATTTAATTTTCAGTGCTTGTTTGCTTGATTTTGTTTTTTACTTTTTAAGCTAAAATTATTTATAACAGAAACTATGTCTCATCTCATCTGATAGCATAAGGAAGAGAAGCAATCGCTGACACACAATTAGGTGCTCATTTCAACATAATTTCCCAGCTATTTCAAAGTAGTGAATGGGGACTGTGATTTTTGGAATATATTTGGTGATTTATGGAGTAATTAAACAAACACAGTTCAACAATTGTCTAGCTAATAAATCATGAAACACCCCTTTTTAACTGTTTCTGTTATGCTTGAATTATTGATGCTTATGTCTTCTGTTGTAATATCCTTCTAAAACACTGTTAAATACGGTGTGAAATAATGTGATATTATTGAGAGCTTAAATAGTAAGTACCATCAAGATAGCTCAAAATATAAGAATTCCTTTATGTTACTTTGCTTTTTACCAAATGCTAGTCTGGTCTGTTATTTTCTGGTCTATTCTTTCTTTCCTGTTCCAATCCCTCACCCTGAGATATTTCAACTACTGTACAGTAGTTTGACCTATCTCTCTTTCCAAAAGATGTGCTACTCCTAATATTCATGAAAAATAATTAATTTTCACTATTGTACAACTCATATATTGCAGCCCTGTTATTTGAGTCCTATGAAAAATTCCTTTTCTTGCACCCATTCTTTCCTGCTGCTCATCATTGCCTCCTTGGATATCAGAGCTACTCTCCTCTGAATGTGTTAGGCACTCATGAATAATGACATAAAAGCCTGGCATTGCTTTAGAAGAAGAGACCTTTATTACACTTTTCTAACAACCATTAATATTTCTAATACTCAGCAGTTTTCTGATTTTCTTTTGTGAAAGGATGAATCATGACTACATGGCAAAATGGCATGGGGTCAGCAACCATTACTGCTTTCATTAATGCAGCTGAAATGCAAAGAAGTGGAATAATACATTTCTTCTGTGTCTGACAGGAAATTTCTGGGTTTTCAACACCTCTTATCTGCTTTCATTGAGTTCGTAAACCCTAATTAAAGCAAAAGTCTAGCACAATGGTTCACATCATTTTTTCCTGATCCGTGTGCCTGAAAAACTGCAAGGCTACATGTACATCAAATAATTTCCTTCTTCATGGGAAATATGATCAGAATTATTTTCTGCCATAACAGAAAAAAAAAAAAAAAAAAAAAACAAACACCCCAAAAAACCAAAAAAAACCAACCAAAAAACCAAAAAAACCAAAAACCCACCCAAACCAAACCAAACCAAAAAACTATTAAACAAAACAAAAAATAGTTATGACTCTAGTTCTTCTTCATAAGGCTCTAACCCTCTGGGGTCATGCCTGAAAAGCACAGTCCCTAAATGCTGAAATTCATGGTGGGAGGCAGCAAAGAAGGGGAGTAGGAAAGCAAGGTAGCAAAGTTAGTGTTTCATTGCAATCTAATGGATCATTCAAAATACAAATATATACTTCTAAAGTGACATGCTGATTTTTCTCTAAGGACACATAGTGCAAGTAGGAAGAGAAGGCAGTGACCCAAATGTATTATCTTAACAAAAACCTTGGTACACTTTATGTGCTACATGTACTCATTGACTGCACTCTGATTAATTCCCGAGAAAACTTGTATTTAGTGTTTTCTCATTAAATTTTAAGGTAATCTTAAAGTTTTACTATTCTTGGGAGGCAGTCAATCAAACTTTCTACCATGAAGGATCAATTCAGACCTGTTGGGGAGAACTCTGAAGCTACATTCAAGGAAATGTAATTTGACTCTGAAAAAGCTTCCCAGAGACGTTAATGCAGAGATACTTTGCAGACAGCTTAAGCCTTCAGGCACATGACCAGAACAGCTTGTCCATGAACTATGTAAAAGTTCCTACTTTGCTGTTCCCAGCAGCAGTAGTCAATATGACTGCTTTCCAGGCAAAGGATTGTGCTAACACGCCTGAAGGCAGGTCAATGCAGACAGACATCTGTCTATAAAAGTCTAAACTCAAAGTATTCATGTTCTAGCAAGAAACTACTTCAGAATGCATCAAGAAGAGAATATATCTAAAGCAAATTTATCAGCCTATAACTTCTCTGGGGCTTAATAGATCAATCAAGAGTTTTCTACTGTCATTTATAATGTATATAAGGACATCAAACATGTACATCCGTAAAATTGTTAGTAATTTAAAACTAAATTTAAATTCCTTTTCAAGCCTAAAAATTTGGAAAAATGGCAAAGTAGATCAATAACAAAAACTGACAAAAACCATCACTTTTATGAAGTGTTCACATGTACAGTATAAGCTCTACAACCAATTTTTTTAAAATAGTGTTATAAACTATCAAGTTTATTGATATCATTACATTGTAATTATCC
This sequence comes from Passer domesticus, assembly GCF_036417665.1. Classification (NCBI taxonomy): domain Eukaryota; kingdom Metazoa; phylum Chordata; class Aves; order Passeriformes; family Passeridae; genus Passer; species Passer domesticus. The sequence continues at coordinate 40,053,158 of NC_087478.1, read as the reverse complement.
TTTCTTCTTTTCTCCACCATGATCTGGGCAGGGTGTGTGGAAAGAGAAAGGAAGTAAATAAAAAGGGCTTTTTGTATTCGAATTCCACTGCCCATAAAGATGGTTGCTCTCATTTAAGGTATTTCACCTTGTAAGTCCATATTTCTAGAAGCCATTATGTAAAAGATAGATAAATATTTTTAATAGAGGAGCCAAATATCCAGCATACTTTTCATTTATAGCTAGTAGTAACTGAACTGGGTTTTAAAATTATTGTTTTTCAAACAGCAGTCCCTCATTTTGTAAATACTTTTTTCTATAATAATAAATTATATATATTTATATCCCCTGTGAGGCATCTTGTCTTGAAAAATAAAATGTAATTTAAGGTATGTCACTTCAGGAGAAGCCTCATGGGAGGCACAAAAAAAACCAACTTATATTTTTCTCAAGCAGCAAAAATAGAGAGATTTTTTAGTATTTCAGTTTCCCATAGCAACACACTTGTTGACCTGTTTTAAAATATTCTGCCCATTTTTTCCTGATTTTTGATTTTCAAAACTAAGCAAGAAAATAAAATAATCATTACTGAGACCTAACTGAAATTTGATTCCTAAAAGGAGTCACTGAACACAAAAGTTCATGGGGCCAGGGAGTGGTGGGGTGCAAAACCTATTTTATTTTCATATTTTTTCAGGAGCAAGTTTTATGCATGTATATATAAAAATATAATGACCATATCAATGTATATATATATAAAAATAATGACTATATCAATGCCTTAATCTTTTTTTTTTAGCTTCTGTTTAAGTAATTATCATACATGCCTTATATAATCATGTATAGTTTTATCAGTACTAAAAGCCCCAGAAAGTAATGATCAAACAGGTAGCTATAAATAAATTGTAACTATGTCACTAAATATTAAAAAGTGCAGTAATGAAAGAAGTTCATTTGATATCGTCAACTCTTTCATTGTAAAAGACAATTGAGTCAACATACACTTGCTCTTTTTTTCTCCACTAAAATGAACTGGTGTCTAACGCATCCATTGAAAATATATTTCTGGGCAGCTAGGAAAAATTTTCAACTATCACTGAACTGAAAACTGGAAAAGAAAAAATTAACACATGAGATGTTTTGTAATGGTATTGTCCCTTTCTGACTTCCCTTGTGAGCCTGTCTTCAGAGAGAAATGCAACACAGAGCTGAGCTTTGATTCCAGCCTGTTCCTACTCTCAGCTGGGAAGCACAGGGCACTGGATGTGCATTTGTGAGACACAGGCTGGACCTTGGTGACCAGTGCTGCACTGAACTTCAACCACATCCTGGAGGCTGTGCAAGAAATAGATTTCTTTGTTTGTCTGGTATTTGTGGTCTCAGTGATCCCTGACAGCAACAGAGAGTGATAAAAAGTGAACCAAACTTTAATAAAACTCAGTACTACCTTTTTTTGCAGGGTGTTTGGTGTCTCTCGGGATGTTCACCTATCTTCACGAGTTATAGCTGCATGTAATGTTGGCAGAAAAAGGTAACATCATCCTTAGAGATTTCTGAGTGAAAATACTGAATATTGGAATTCAGTGGCCAAACACCCAGAATTCATGCTGTCACATCTGATATTGATGTGCTCCCCATTTTCACATGATATGTCTACTTACAGTTGCACATGCTGATAATTATTAACAGTATTCCAGAAATCCCTATTTTTCCATTTATCTTAAACAACTTCTCTCCCTTGATATTTTTCCTACTTTTCTACTGTTTAATCACAATTTATATGCTGAGTTCACCTTTTATCCAAATAAGCAATTTATCCAAATAAGCAGTCGTAGGTTTTGGTTAAATTTTGGTTGTATTTGGCAAACAGTACTTTAAATTGTGCATCATTTTGGTTGCTGAAGAAGCATAGCTATTTTCAAATTATTTAGACAATAATGGCACAAATAGATACACTAGAAATTATCCAGGGTGGCAATTAAAAATTTTAATGAGTTTCTGTCTACAAAACTGTTTCTTCAAAAGTAAACCTTAAGGTTAACTTAAGGCTCTTATGTTATTCAGTAGCCAGAGACACTCAGTAACAGTATTTTTTAAAAGTCTTATAAATATACTAATAGATTATAAAGTTGGGGGTTTTTTTCTCTGCAGTGGTGTAGCAGACATGGCCATTAATGTAATGGAAATAAACATTTGCATACCTAATCCACACCACTTTATATTGGATTAAGATTTTTCATCAATATAGCTGTGAAACTAAAATGAAAATTTTAATTTGCTGTTCATTAAAGAATTATGCTCCCATTTGGTTCATCATAGTGTGTGGGCTTTTTTCCCCCATAATATTCTTCATTGATTTTTTTTTTCATTGCAGCTGCAGTTTGATTTTTCAAGCAGACTCTAATAATTTACCCACTGGAACTAAACTTTATCTGTAGGAAATTAATTCCTTGATAGTTAAATTGTAAGTAGACCTGATAGTACCATGATAGCTCTTGAAAAGGCACATTACAGATGTCAAAAGCAACTCTTTCTTACAAAAGAAGGCCAGTCTTCAGTGCGAACCTAAGAAATAGTCTGCTCCCTTTATTAATCTGCAACAAAACCTCAGTCATTGCACTTGCAGTGCACTTTCCCCAAATAGACACGTATTCTTTCCACTGGAACTGGTTTATTTTTACCTGTCCTATTAATGATTGTACTCTCAGGTATTCTTTTTATTAACAAAAAACTTGGGCTGTGGTAGTCAGGAAACTAGTAAGAAATTTACAGTACTGTAACATCACATGGTTTAAATGCAGCTTGGAAAAGATGTAGTTTATAAGAACATTATAGAGTATGGATGGAAAGTTGAAAACACTAAGGAAGATGGGAAACTATTTTAAGAAAATGCTATATCTGCAAAAGATTTTTAGGATGTACTTTCCTGTTTTTCTGTGATATTCATTAAAGTTAACTTTAGTAAGCATAATGTATAATAAAAACGACTAAACTCTATAATGCAAAAATAATTGTGAAATACTTCAGTAGCATCTGCATGTTGTGTGCAAATTACTATTTTCCAATCAATAGGCATTTTAAGCTACAATTGATATTCTGGAGCTGTAATACACAATTTGTGCTATGGATATTATATATTCAAATCATAGATATGAGCTCTAGAGAAACAATTACAATATATGCTGCAAATGCATATTAAAAGGAAAATCACATTAAGAACCATGCTTTAAAAGGAGACATAACCCAGGCTTCAATTTTGCACCTGCAGTCATTTCCAGAATCAACAGGATGGTCACATAATTGCAAAGCAGATGATTGTATTTGTTGCAACTGTTGAGATAGTAAATTTTCAGGTTCAGTCATCCAGTTACATATTTAAATACTGTAATTTGTGTCAACAATTGTTAATGTGTACAAGATTGCCAACATGAAATTTCTTTTGCTTTAGATAACTGGGCCTTAATATCTATGCACTGTGTGGTCTTTGGGTATGTTGTTGGTTGAAAGAAAGGGGGATGGATACTTGTAATGATATAAAAGAAGGATATTTGGTATTTTCTTCTTTTTTTTTTTCAAACAAATATGCATTTCTGGTTAGATTTCAAATTATTCTTTATTGAATTTATGTGAGCTGAAAAACGTGGGGTTTGATATATAAGAAATACTTGGGGATGCAGAGGTTCCAAAGTGGGTCAAAGCTACTTACAAAATTTTTTCTTCCAGATTTCCAAAGTTGGAATTTTCTTAGACCATTTTGACTGGTTTCATTTCACCCCAGAAACTGGCTAGCTGCTCTTAGCCAATTGACTGTCTGAATGTTATTTCCACAGACCATCTGTGGTGTGTTGAAGGGGCTCACTTTTGTCCTGGATACAAAAACCCCTGTGCTATTAACAGACATCCCCAGTATCCCCTGCTCTGAGACAGTTCTGTATATAGCCTACACAAAAGCTCAAAATACTACCTTAAATTCAGCAGAAGGTTTAAACAAAATGTTCTGGAGCTTAATGAAACACTATTTTTTTAGTGAAACTTGGCTTTGTCAGAAAATTCCAGTGAGAAAAATTTTCATTTCATGTTATCTGACCTTTGAGTTGCCTCTTGCAATATTTCTTCAATGTTGTAAAGATCATAACTATGAAGATGAAAGACTACCCCATGATTCCCCACACTCATGCTTTTTAGCAACCAATATATGGATTACCTGCATTTGCAAACAGATGAGTTATTCTGAATATAGTATTGTTTTGATCTTCCACACAACCAAACCACAGACTACTTGCTTAAATGAAACATGTTAACATGTTGATTTTGTGTTTGCTAGTTATCTGCAGCTACCAAGCTGTAGCACAGCTGTAGAAAGATGAGCATGACCTCTGTAGGAGAAACACTGAATGCAGTGATTCTGCAGTACAGAGGGATGGTAGCTTGCTAAAACAGATCTCTAAGAGATCTTTATGCCTCACATCCCTTTTTGCACAGATATTTCTGTTTAGAGCCATGGAAATAAAGTTTTTTCTGGGTATTCAAAATATTTTCTTATTGTCACATGAAAAAGATCTCATGAACTGCCTTCTCAGGTATCCCTAGCCTTCAGTTTGGAATTAAGACCTGAGGTTGAGAATAAGCAAAGTATTGCCAGTGCAGATTAGCTGAGGTCCCATACATGTTTAAAGATCATGTACCTCACAAAAAAAAGTGCAATGGTCAGAGAACTGTGAATTGCTATGGAGTTTGCCAATTATCCAGAATAAAAATATTTTAAAGCAGTCAAAACTGCTCAGAAAAATGATGTCTAAATTACTATTATCACTAGGGTAGGATTTAGCACACAGATTAGGACACAAATGGGTATCTAGTTATCTAGTCAGTATTGTCAATGCTGCAAACAGAATCTCAACAGCTGTTTAGCTGATCAGCCACCCAAATACAGGACTGAATTTCCCAGAGGCATCTGTTGTCATTGTAATCACTGTGACACATGCTCCTGGCTTCAATTAACTCTTCATTTTAAAAATGTGAGAATCTGTAGGTTTAACGTTGAATCTTTTAGCCACGTAAGCATGATTCACATGTCTCAAAGGGTCAAAGATGTTACCAAATCGTGATACTCTGGAATCTCATCTTAAATTGCTTTTTGCTGAATTGAACTGCTGAACTGTTGCTGGCTGAACTGCTCCTTAACCATCACTGATTATGTTAAATATCATGTGGACAACTACCCTTCAAGAAGGCACCTTGTGTCATTTTAGGTGCTCTAAGTTATCTGTAATGTCTTCTTGGATGCAAACATAGTCCAGAACCTATAGAAGAGCAAAACCCCAATAGCATGGCAGATGGAAAGATTCCTGAGTGAATATCAGTTGACAGTATCTAGCTAATGTGCAAAGCTGATCTTTCATTGACATGTGAATATATCCATAGAGACATCTTCATCTGTAACAACAATCTCAGTGTCATGAGCTTTTTGGAGTACACTTTTTTTAATATGTGAATTTGTCTTTACCTGAGGTGAAGGCAGCTGTGCTTAGAAAATGGGACAGACATCCTGGTGAGTAAAAAGATCTGATCTTTAGCACATGTAAATACATGTAGCTTTAGTGTTTTTGATACTGATTTAGATCTTATGGGAGCTGAGTGAGCTATGACAAAAGCACTCAGCGTTGTCTGAGGTCTGTATTCTGTGACACTAAAGAATGTAATCTGTCATATGGCAGAATCAATTATCTTTAAAACCCAAGAGAAAAAAAAATTGAATTGTCTTTCACTTAACTCTTTTAACAACATTTGCATACAAAAACATAGTTCTTTAATCTTTCAGAAGTGCAAAATCAGGTATTTCTTGGAAAGACCTGCCTCAAAATTATTTTAAACTAGCTAATTCTTCGAAATGTAAGAAATCAAAAGAGAGTAATTTCAATTATGAAATAACATTTTTTAGAAACTAAGATGTTTATGTTTTACTATTTAAGAGAGAAAGAAATAGCTAATTTTGCAATTAGGTATTATTGATTTTCTAATCATTGTAAGAAATACCTTGATATCTCTCCACTCATAATAATGGCATTTACTCTTAATATTATAGCTGTATTTGTTCAACTGTAGAACCTCAGTAAAAATTAATTCATAAAAGATTTGGAGTGAATTCTTTTTCTTTCTTATGATGTCTTGTTCATATGCCCCTGAGTGCATTATTTGCTTGTTTCTTTTATAGAACATTTATGAGTACAAATAAACAAAGCAGTTTTGAATTGATTATTGTAGCTTTATTTTTTTTATATATAGACTTTTGCAGGTATGAAAAATAAGTGCATGAGATGGATTCATATTTTCCTTCAAAAGAAAAAGTCTACATTTTTATACTCTCTTTGAAGCAAGGTTTTGTGTACTTGATAAAACTACTGAGTATGGCACAGACTAGTGACCTGAATCATTAAACGCTGTCAAAAAGGAGCAATGTTTTTCTAGCAACATCAATCAAATGGTAATGCCCTCTGACATTATTCCTAAAGGACTTTGGAAACTATAGTAGACAGCTATGGGATGTTTTATTATTGTACAGGAAATGCTGAGCAGAATTTTTGAGTGGGCAAAGGGATTACATGATACACGATAAACACAAATCTTATTGTAATAATATCATACATACATTATATATATATATATATATATATATATATATATATATAAAACCTGGGTAGTACAGGAAGCAAAATCTTACCATTTTTGTCCAGTCTCTGGGATCAGAAAACATCAATTAGACTGCAGTTTAACTCTCACAGTAAAGATTGGCAATTGATAGCATTAATGATTTCTAACCCAAAGTGCTATGGCCAGGATAGAAATGCTTTTAACTTATTAATTAATAAAAATATTAAGTAACCTCTGAAGACATGCCCCAAATTTTGCTTGATTCTAAAGTCTTTCTTGGTGCCACTTAAATAAATACAAAGTCAGAGATAGAAGTAAAGACAACTTTTAACTTTTCTGACTTTTCCAACTCTTCAGCTTGATCCAGTGCTGAGATGGTTTCTAATTTATACCAGCTGAAGGGCTACTGAGACCTTGCCTTTCTTCACCTCTGGCATTTGTTCCAGAAACAACTAGAACTGACATGCCATGAAAAATTTTCAATATCATCTTTACAGCCCCAGAGAGATCCCTCTACATTCTAGGAAGACCAAGCTCTCCCTAAGGGCATTTTCCTGCACTTAATTTAAGCAAGCGGACTAGAAGCTAAACTCGGTACATTTTTCTTATACCAGAAAAACTTCAAGTTATGAAGAAGTTTGATCAATACTGTAATAAATATTTTAGGCCTCCAAATATAATTTTTTCCTATGATTAGCCATCCTTTTTTTTTTTTTTTTTCTGTTAGATGAGACATAACTTATATATATGACACCTATCTGTATTTGTAATTGGAAACCTGGCTGCCACAGGAAATGATGTGTCATGAGACAGTTAATTTTACGTACTATTTTAAGTGGAATAAAAATTCTCTTTCCTTTATGTGGTCAGATAATGTCCAAAAGTACTTTTTTTTTCCTATACTGGACATCCATTGGTGGAATAATGTAATGTGGCTGACACCTGAACATCGCTGGGAAGAAGAAACACATCATCTGGGTTCACAAAATGGTTATGAAAGCATGTAACACCAATATTTGAATGAATTTTACCCCTATCGTGATAAAATCTATTAAGTGCTGATTAATTCTACTAAGTTTGTCCAGCCAAGGTATTTTAGGAATGATTTAGTTAGCCAGGATTTGATTAAAAAGAACAAAACTTAGTGCTGAACAATATTTTAGAAGTAAGCAGGACTTGATTTTAGTAATTTTTTATAATAAATTTCATGAATGCAAACAACTATACAAAAATATTTTAAGTAGTCTCAAATATATATATTGTATATAACGTATTGTATATAAATTTTGTCTGAAATTGGAGATGGTTACTATTCCAACCAAAAAGCAACTGTTTTGAAACTAGACATTTTTTCATTATCAAAATATCTACCTACAGACTTTCCAGGAAATCCTTTCTATTTCATTACACCAGAAGCCATGGGGCACTGCTAAAAAATGAGGGAAAATGCAACTACCTGTGAAAGTTTAAAAAAACAAAGTACAGTGCCTATAATATACTTTTTTATTTATATTAAAATAGTCTTTTACTCAAAGAGTAATGTGTATTCTGAGACATGACTAAAAATGTCAATAGAAAGTTGCAGCTCTTCTGTGTTTGAAATTTTTATAGCAATGATTATTTAAAATTTTAATAACAGCACACAAAATGAATGCCAAAATCTACAGTTAGCTCCAGGTTCCTAGCATAGCCATTCAGTGACAATTATGTACTATTCAACAGATGTATTTTTTCGTTTGTCTGTGGGGTTTGGGGTTTGTTTTTTTTGCATATAGGTTATTAGTGTGAGTATGGTAGCCCTGGGAAGGTTCAAAGAGTCATCTTTTAAAAAAAAGGTTGTAAGAGTCAAGTCTTTTTTATGTACTTCCATAAAAGAAGGCTAAAGTGCTTTAGGGAATATTCTTCTTGGTATGAACATGAATAATTTCCATTAGCCATTCTGGCAGTGCAGTACATGCTCAGAAGAGGGAATGGATCTTTTTTGATGACTTTTTAAAAAATAAATCAAGCTGGTTATTGTTTGTCTGCTCCTCGGAAAATTTACCACTTAAAGTGAATAAATTCTGATACAGATTGATAAAGTAACATTGGTAAATAGATTAAAAACAGGAAGAATTTTTTATCTTTTTAATACAAGCTTTAATAAGCTCATTTTACTGTGAGTCCTATAAAATAATTGTACAGTTTTACACTACTCTGATTATAAAAAAATAACATATTGAGAAATCATTTACTAAATGTATGCATATATGAGACTGTTTTGCAAGTAAACTTGAATAAAGGTTTTACTGAATGTTGTCAGAAAATGTTTAAATTGAGAGGAGAGTATTCAAAGTTATTGAATGGGAAAGCCCTTTTCCTATTCTCACACTAAGCTGGTCCATTGCCTGAAACATATTTTGGTAAAATATTGCTTTGATACAATGTAGGGAATGTCATGTTTTCATTTTTGCTGTCTTGAAAAATTTACCATTTGAAAATAATATCTATATTTTATTTTATTCTCATTTATAGAAAATAATTTTTTCATGTTACTAAATGGTTGGATTAAAAGCACTATCAGCTGCTTTTATGTGAAAATTTGTTTTAGATGAAGACTACTACCTTTACTAACTTGCTTATGGTTTCCAGTTCAGTTGTAATGAGTCAAATCTCTGACTTCAATTTATATGCTTGATTTGGTTTTTAGTCCCGTATGGGCTTTCTTGATACTAAGTCTGTATGTGCAGGAATTAATTTGCTTATTTGTTCCTAAAGTCATCCTGGATCTGCTACACAATGCAATGGTAAAAAAGCATGAATAGTCATAACCTGCTACAACTCTGCCTGTTTGTCTCAGAGGATATATTTTTTTCTTGTGGTAGTACAGCATTAACAATCTAGGAAGGGTTATAAAAGAAAGAATGTGCCTTACAGGTGTGTTTCCAAATAAGTATCATTCAGACTCTTCTATGACTGTTGGCGATTTTCTGTTCAATTGTTTTATGGTAGACTGCAAAAATAAAGGTAACATTAACTCAAGTAGAATATTCACAATGGCAGAAAGAACCCTTTTACAAATTCACTTATATAATCTTAGGATAATAATATTAATACAAAGTGTGTCTGAAATGAGCATATTGACTTACCTAGTTTATTTCTTTTCTTGATATCTTGATATCTCACTTTTTTATGTTTCTGTCTGTACCCTGGGGGTTTCCTAATAAAAAAATGGAAAGTCTGGTTGATCATGAGTTGTATCCAAAAGACTGTGGAGAAGTAGCTGACATCGACTTCCAGGAATATCATGAAATGTTGCCACTGGTTGTGTAATTAACTTCTAGTTATGTCACTGGTGGTAATGATAATCTGACAGGGGACAATCCTCTTATTTTTTTTCCTCTGATTTTACTTTTATAAGAAAGAAAAAAGGAAAAGTAGGATATATTTTCATCAACAAAAAGAAAAAATGAGAAATTTTTCTTAATGCAGATTTGGAAATGTATTTGCTTACTTCATTTTTAATGTTGCAATAGGTTAGTGTGCAATTGTACAGGAATTATGAAGAAAAGGTAAAACTGAGTAATGGGAAAAAAATTTTAAAGTTAACTAGGAATAGGTCAAGATTAGCATATTTTGTATCTGGGGAAAGGCAAGTTAACAGCATGGCATTTCAAAAGCAGTCAAAATTTGACAGGTAGTAAACTACAGACTAAACTCTGAAAGAAAAGAAAATCCTATTTAGAATTGTATGCTTTACAATGAAAATTTATTATGCATCACCTATTAAGCTTCATCATTTGAAAACCCATATATAAAAAAAATTCTTCTAAGAACATAATCCCAGTCATCTTTTTCAGATAAAACTTCCCTTGACCTCAATGTCTGGGAATATATTAAATTAAAATTTCCACTGTCTGACCTATTTATATTGCTGTATGCTACCAAAGCGTGCAATTGAACTGGACTTCACGTTTTTTTCCCCATTAGAATCACAGAACTATTTGGTTCAAATATATTAGCAAATAGTTGTTGCAAAACAAATAATAGAGAGTTATTACATGCACCTATGGACTTGCGAATGTCAGTGTGAAAATAACTATATATTTAGATGCTGTCTCCAAACAGACCCTGCAATGGTTAACTGTTATTTCTACATAAAATCTTAAATACATGTCCCTGAGGAGCTACCACTTCAGCTTTCTCCTCACAGAGGCCCCCACAGCTTCCAGTGCCAGTGCCGTGCACCCAGGACAACACATAGCAAAACTTGACCTGCTTTAAAATGGTGGGACTGAGAAAAATGTAGTAATGAAGCTTGCAGGCAGCATAGGAACAAAAAACAAGTCCTCTTTTTTTGATTAGTGTATTAAAAAGGAAAACATTCATAAAAGATTTACATAGGAGGCAACCAAAGTAATTGAAGGCTCATAAGTGCTGGTTGCTTTTAAATCAATTAAAAATGCATCTGTATGTGCTAGGAAATGAATGCGTTTCTTCATGAGCCCACATAGAAGCAAATGTCTCAAACACAATGAAGACAAAATGAAGGAGAAAAAACATACAAAAGTTCTGGCAAAGAAGATCTATGAACCTTGGATTTTGTCCTTCCAAAACTCTCTTGGTTTCCACACTGACTTGCTCTACAGTTGTGTGTTCTTTAATAGAATTGTATTTTATTAATGGCAGATAAATAACTGGAACATATTCCCTGCTATACTTTGTAATTATAATACCTATGAGGATGAGAAAAACAGAAATCCTTTTTCTTTTGGAAAGCTAAGAGGAATATTTAATTTTCACCCTTCTTGGAAAAAAAATTAAAGCCAGAAATATTAGAATAAATAATACAAGTTCAAAAAAAATAAGCGAAGATTTGAAATGTTTTTATTTTTCCTACATAAAAATAACTATTTATGGACTTGTCACAACTTTCCCCATCTGTCAGAGAGGAAAGACTGGTCAGGACGTGTTCACAGTCAGACACTTTTTGACAGCTACCTTCTTATGTTATATGCCAGATAATTTGTTTAGATTCATCCAATCCCTTTGTTGTTAATCAGGCACAGCTCTATCCTACTTTTATATGTTTATCTAAATAACAATATTATTGATTGTTCTAAAACCGTATTTTTTTATCAAATTACATTCCATAAAACTACCTGTAATTTCTGAATTAAATACATAATTACAGATTATCTGACATATGACATGTGCCCCCTTTGTCCAGCAAAATTTTGGGAATAATTTGTTTCATTTAATAAGTTTTTCAAATAGCTAAAGTCTATTTTTTATTGTTTCGAGATCACAGGCAGTTGCTGCCCGAGTCTGCCATTTCAGATTTAACATTTTTATTGAGCTGTGGTTTGCTATAGATTGTATATTGAGAATGATGAGATATAACAACAATAACAACTACAACAACAAAAAATTTTCTTTTGGTATTTCTATGCTATGAAATCAATATAAATTATATTATGAGGTCTAACAGAGTATAGAATATAGAGACATCCAATGCTATCTCTGGAGGAAAAAGCTTCAGGAAAGTAGCAGACTAATGTTTAATGTGAATTTTCCAACTAGAGAAAAAGACTATTCTTATTTTAAATCTGATAGGAATCATGCAATGTATAACTTTAGAGTTTACATGCCTTTGGTTAGGCAATTTCTATCTATAAAGCCTATGTTTCTAAAAATAAAAAAATAAAAAAAGGTAGGTTTGCCACAGGAATAGATTTTTGCTCTGATCAGCAGTGATTCATTCCTGAGGCATGGCTTCTCTCTCATCTCTGATATTCCTCAGGTTTCTGTTGTTTTAAACCCCACAGAAGATATTGATTAAGAGGTGGTGCAAGAAGAATGGTTTCTCTCTATAGATCCTCAAACATTTTATTGTTGGTCGTGATTTCTGGTTTTGCATTTAAATTATTTTAGGTATTTAAAATGCCAAAAAAATATGCCATATAACTAACAAGATAGTCTAAGAACATTGATCTTTATAATTACAGTGTTTAGTTGCCATCTTCTCAATATGCTTGGAAGACGATCAAACTCATGTTCCAGCCTGGCTTTAGATCAGATTCAGGTCATCATCATTTTTACCTCTCTCTCTGCCCTTTTCCCATGTGTAAAGGAAAATAGCTGCCCAAGAGATGCTTTCTTTTACTTTGTTTTAAAGCCTGACAGAAAATCAAGCTGCCAATGGGCAAATAAGGTTCTTCTGCCAAGGGGTTACCAACCAGTTACTGAGAAAGACATGGACAGCAGCCACCACCAGGTGGACGTTTCTCAGCACATGGGGGAATGATAATTGAGAAAAGCATCCTGAATCAAAATTGAGGACATAGATTAAGTATTTAAAGATAACAATCCTATGTGAAGGCTATGCAGACCCTCTAGAAGCTACTACTTAAATACTGAGGTTTTTCATATTTTTTATTCTTAGAGCTTATATTTTCTACCTAGACACAAATTCTAATGTTTCCCTAGTATTGAAACTTACTTAAATTGATAGCTAAATATGTATGTTTTTTGATTGTGCCATTCTGTTTCTTGGATAGTATTTAGATAATCTAAGGTCTGTAACTAATTTGATGTACCAGGTGTGCTTTTATCTAATTAAATTCTACAATATTTAGTTATCATTGTGCATGCAGACTGATTGTATGTATAGAGATAAATAAATTTGTGACTAACATTCTATTCAAAATTAGTAGCTACAATGTGCTAACATCCATCACACTAAATTAATTAGTAAAATTTTAGTGGAATACAAGGGAAACATATGTGTTACAGTATCACAGGAAATAATATTATCTCTCTGAAGCTGAGTTTATATGAAAACAGGAAAGATCTTTAATAAATGGAAGATTTATCCAGCAGTAATCATAGAAGGAGACAAGAAGGTCATTCATTCCACTGCAAATATTTGTCAAACCTGTCTGATTCATTCTCCATGGACAACAAATGCTTTTGAGAATTCTCTGTGATCCATGTGTAAACTACCAGCTTCCCACTTCCCATTGCTCTGAGTCAGATTCTTCTACATCTCAGAATCAAGCTCAATGGTAGTAACTTCAGACCTTTTATTTTGTCAAGAAAACAAAATATGTTTAGCTAATTTAGAATACACTTTCATGAAATGAACCCAATTAACCTGCTTGTAATACATTTCATACTAAATTGCAAGATTTTTCAGTGAAGCCTGTTGCTAGTTTAAAATCCTGTATTCCTTTGGGAAGTATTAAAAAGTGCTTAGGTTTGCTTCATAATAAGTCCTAAATTCACATTAGATTGCTGTTTTAAGTCTCCTTCAGCTATTTCTTACATTAAAATAATTCTGAATTAAGTGTTTGAGAAAATAAAAGATTGTATTATTTTTCTTAATCATATTCTGTTCTTCATTATCCATGGACATTAATGAAGTTTTAATTTGTTGTAACACCAAAGTTTTACACTTCATTAAATCTATGTGCTGATAATTACGGTCCTTATTGATTTCCTGTCTTTTTAGGTATTCAAGAACTCTTCAGGGTTTGTCTCCCCCTGAATTGTTTTTCTCACATTGAGATGTGATTGCTAATCTTTCAGAAGAGAGGTCGAAAACGTTTAGGCTTTCTGTAACACATTCTCATCTTCTTGCCCATGTTACTATTAATTAGATGAACTCACAAAACTTTCTCCCATGCATAGAATAATTCAGAATTCTCTGTGATAATTCTTCTATAGCAGATTGATTAAAAAATCCTCCCAATGGTCTCACAATATGCAACAGGGTACATTTGCAGCACAATTTAGTTTTTCCATTAATTCGGAGGAAAAAAACCCCAGTTAGACAGATAAGGATTGCACAGATAAGGATTAATATTCAAAACTGAGGAAAGGATTTAAACTGCTAAAACAGAATGCACGCAGATAACTGTTGCCTAAATACAAAGCACTGATCTCTTTTAGTTTATTGATGACCTGATCACGTAAGTGTCTAAACTAACTAGGCGGGCCTGATTTGACCTACAAGCTCCATGAAAGTGCAATTCCATCTGCATGTAGGTCTGGAGCAAACCAAACCCAAGCATGCTGGAAACTAAACTTGTATGTGAGATCCAAAATGTTGACAGAAGAGAGGTATTTCTTTAGGAGAACTTAGAACATATTGACAAAACAAGAAATGCAACAGAGCTTTAACAAGTAATATTTTTTATTACTTGCTACAGCAAGTATTAAAAGTATTATTTTTTAATCCAGAAATATTTCCTCAAATTTTTTGGAATTTCATATTGTCAAATTATAGTTTAAGGTGTGTTGAATAATTTTCCATCTTTCCTAATCAATCTGTAAAGCTGTGTAATAAAAAATGCAACATATATAGGCTAAAAGAAATAATAAATAAAAGAACAAAGGAAGCAAACAAACTGCTAATATCTAGCAAATAGCAAGGAGCCTCATCTCTGGACAGACAGTCAGGAATGTCAGCTGTGACAAAGGAGTCAAGTGTTTGGATATTAATTCTGTCTGAAGTGATTTTATTTCCTCATTTCTGTTACTGTGTGTCCTGGTTCTGGGCAGAACTTGTCTCTAATTTATTTTCAGTAGCCTGGAGGGGGCATGGCTAGGACCTGGAGATTATTCCATACCACCTCACATAATATTCTGTGGTAGCAGGAAGGCACTCCATAGTGACTGTGTTTTGATACATAACAAGACCACTGATTTCTTATGAGATTAAATCACAGCACACAACAGCAGGGTTAGATACATCAGTATTCAGGAATAGAAAACATTATTTAATATTGTGAAACACACAGCTTCATGGAATCAGTTGGCAATTGTATTGCTCAGGACTATGACAATTATATCTGCTGCCATTTTTCCAAAGCTGCCTGTCAATGTTCAATAGTATTAGAAGATCAGCAGTTTATAAATAGCCCCATGCAGTCCAATATTCAGTTCTTGTCAGTCACAGTTGCCTCCCCCATGGACAGATATACAGTGCATAACTGGCAATTTTACTGGCAAATCTGAAGAGGCTGAAGACTGACCAACAAGGGAAGATAAAAATTGTGGCCTCTTCAGATTAGTATCTTTATCAACTCAATTCTCACAACCATCAAAAGAAATTTTCATTCTTGAGCAATTAGAAATTACATAAATAAGAATACAGGTCTTTCTGAATGTTAGGAGTAAGAATCACCCAAGACCAAATTATTATTTGATCTTCAAACCAAGTGTATGTTGAGTCCTACATAATATAGTACTGAAGTGTCAAGAATTTCTTTTATGCAACAAAATTATTGCTCTTTTTTTTCTCTATGAATCATAGGAAAAAATTAAGATATAGATTCCTTTTGAATGGATTTTCAGATGGGAAAAAAAGATATTTATTTATTCTTTTTTACAGATAGAACATGTGCTTGACTTGCTGACACAAAAAGTCTCCTAGATTTCCTCAATTATCACAAATTAAAGGACACAAAAAAAATTCTACTAGAGAATCCAGATAGCCAGACAAGACTCCAGTAATGCCGTATTTCTAATTAAGCTCAAAACACTGACAGGTTCTCTTCAAGAAAATATTTTTAAGGGTATTATTATCTAGCTATTATTTCTTAACTGTTTGCTTGCAAAAACCTTTAAAAAGACAATATATCAAGATTATATAAAGTCAATGGATTGCCACACTTGCTATTCCTTTTTTACCTATAAAGAAAACTATCCTCACAAAGTTGGGAATTAGATTGTCCCAAAATATTCATTTATAAAGGAATACATATTGCATATTTAGAGTTTTATTATCCTACAAGTAAATATATAAATAATGTCTAAACACTTTTCCTAGTATAGTCTCAAAAATCAGAACTATATTGTTTTAGCTATAATTCTCCAGGTGCTGCTTTTCCTCCCTGTATTGAGAGAAACTATGTCTTTTTTTTACCTTATCTCAGTGTTTTCTTTCTTTCAAGGATCTTTCTAATATCCATAAAGCCTTAGAATAAAAATTCAAATATAATTTGAGTCTTTTTTTCTCATGGATTTATGGGTAAAATAGGACCCTTTAAATAATTGATTGGAAATGGATTTAATCTGTTCTATTTTTTAATTTATTTCTATTCTTTCAATTATGTGGGGGTGTTTTTTTGTTTGTTTGTTTTTGTTTGTTTGTTTTTCTTTAAGTTTGTGCATTTGTGTCGATTATCTGGTCATAACATTTTCTGTAGAAAATAATGGGAAAAATGTTCCTGTAATGTTTTTGCTCTTCAGAGTCATCTGCTTGAATGGTCTTACTCCCTGATGGAGTAAGGCAATGGAACTAGACTTTATTTTTCTCTTCTTAGCATGTTCTCTATTATCATCTCTAACCTCTGTGGTTTTAATGTTCTCAGAGAACTGTAACTCTTTTCTCTCCTTAACCTTTCTGACTTTATCCTTACATGACTACTTGCCCTATATCTTCATACTTCTCTTCAGTGATATATGATTGCTTCTATTTTGTGAGTGACCTTTTTGATTTCAGTGCCATCAAATTACTACTGAAACAGTCAAATATACCTCATCTTACAGTTTGGTCTTGTCTGTGGGCTGAATTCATTCGCTTTTGTAGTCATAAAACTTTTTAGTGAGTGTCAGCTTACTGTATTCCCTTTTTGCTGCATAATTTTTTCCTAAGAGAAATTAAATATATGACTTACTGAGGTCAGCTTTTCAAGTATATTATTTTCCTTTTCAACCTTTTTTCTTTCTAAGTCCTTTAATAAAAATAACTTTGAGTGTTCAGGTTCTTATATTTGTCCATGTTTAAATCAGAAGAAAACGAATTTGCCTGAAATTATCTCTTCATAATTAGCTTCACTCACTGAACTGAAATGTTAAATTACAAAGAATTTCCCATGTCAGTGAATTCAATATTTGCACTTGACAAGCCTTACAACTACTGATCTAAACTGGTCCATCTCAGTCTTAAACAGCTTCATATGAGAAAGTTGTTATAAACCTTACATTCTTGTAATTTGTAACCCAGCTGTGCTTACTGCATGCATTAAATTCTTGTACCAGTTTCATTCTCCTTTCTATTTGTTTTTGTCATTCGTGTTGCTTCCTTATTCCCTTAAAAAAATTATCAACACATTTTAAGAATATACTGAGTTGTTTATTCGCCTGTAATTTTCAAAAAGAACATTTAGATGTTGGTTCCAGCTAGGCTCTCAATATTTGTATTTGTATCATCTTGTATCACTAGAAGTAGAGTTGAATCAACAAGAAGATGGAATTTGAGTGTGAAGTTACATTCCCATTATTAAGGTAGTTTAAGATCTGGGGTTTGGTAGCACTTGAATCTTTTGCTACAGTCAAAGTCATCTTCTTGTCATTAGTCCACTTTGCACTTGTTCCACATTTGCATGGGTGTTGCTGTGATCAAATGTCTCATAGAATTTATCTGATAATGAGTGGAGACACTTTTAGGGTCATTTCAGATAAAGATTTTTCACTTCTTCAACAATCATGATGGAAAATGCTACTACATTAATTTCTGGCATTTAATATATGTGACTGAGGTGAACAGAGAATAAAATTTAACTTATCAATTTACATAACTGCAGTAACTACAGGGATAAAAATCCCTGTATAACATTAGGTACTAAATGAAAAAAAGGAAAGTATTTAGCGTTAAATTAAAAAATACAAATAGCAGTGTTTTTACTTACATTTTAATTCAACTGCCTTTGTTTGCACTCAAGTTGCACCTGTGAGAAGATTACATTAGCATCTCTTTCACACCAGCTGAAAAAAACCTCAACAACCAAGTTATATTTTCTGTCAAGCAGCTTGGCACAAAACAAAAAAATACATAAATATTGGACAATATATTATCTCCTACAATCTGAAAATTACACTGCTCAAGAATAAGCACTTAATATACATCCTCAGTTTTGGACTTCTAAATATCATTTACTATTTTGCACTTTGGAAAACTGTTATTAGAGGAGCCAGAATCAAACATAAGATGTTTTCCAGACAAAACTTTCACCTTTAATAATGGTTTATAATTATTGTGTCTTCCTGAGTGATTTCTAGAAAATGGTGGGTTGTCTAAAATGTATTTGGTTTGCTCACAAGATAGTATTTCTGGGAAATCCAGGGAAAAAAATACTGAAGAAAATTTAGGCTGTTGTTTTCAGCACATGGGACTTCAAATTTCCTTTCTGGGACCAAAAGACTACACAAGAGTATCTTCTCTTTATCAGTTCTGTGTTGGCCCATACTGCCTTGTGTTCTGAGCTTCAGACCACTTCAGAGTGAGAAAAAAATTGTCAGGACCCTAATTCCAGCTCTGTCTTCTTTCAGGTGCACTGCCTGGAACAGTCCTAAGTAAAGGTAGCTGCACCCCAGTACAGAGCAGAGACTTTTAGTTTTGAAGTCTTGTACTGGACACAAAGGACAGGGTCAGAAGAGGCTGAAGGGACTGAGCACAATGTGGGCCAAGAAGAAGAGGAGATAATACAGTTCATGTCTCTGTTTTTCAATACATGAGTCAGTAATTAAAGCTAGTTACAAATAAATAAATTTGTAATTAATAAATTACAAACTTCTCAAGAACTTTCTTACCAGCAACAAAACTGTGAGTTCACACTATATTTAGGCCAAATCACAAATATGGCTAGAAAAAAGTAGCATGCTTGAGGCTGGCTGTATCGTCCTCTGGCAGAGTAGTTGGAGGTTTAGTGTTCTAAAGCTGCGTCATGAAGGTAATCAGAGACAACCATTAATAATCATTTTAGTAGTCATGCTTATATTCACTGGTTCTTGCTGTCCTGAACGGCTATCAAAGACAAAATGATAGTGTAACTTTTAGAAGAATTGCATTTTACAGTATCATTTGGGGAAAGCACAGCATGAAGTTTCATACTAAGTCATACAGTGGTGATGAATACTCTTTGTGTCCTGCTTCCATGAGAAGCCATGGTGCTGCTCATGCTCTAACATAGCATTAATATCACCTAGTGACAGTAATGTCACTGGTAAACACTGGTAGGTTTGCAGATGCTGAGATGTGATTTTGGATGTAAAACCTGATATTTTTCTTTCCTCGCTATGTATATTCAATACTTCTTGAAGTAACATTGAAGCACCCATCTGCATGTCTCTTCCGATGTGATGGGATTTTAGTGGTCAGTTACATGGGACCATAGAGATGAAAAACATGGTTATTTTTTCAGTTGAATTTATAGTATGTTCCAAGTACCTTTAGAATGATAAAAATAAGTTGAACACAATTTTCAAGACTGAGATATCTCTAAGCCACTTACTACATCAGTTGAAAAATTGCCTGATTTTTTTCATTTCAGTGTTCATCTAATGCTGTGTTCATCTAATTACATCAAAACTAAGAAAAAATATGAAGGTAACTCAATAATTTGCATCTATCAGCAATTGTATGTGCTCAGCATCAAGAATTAAATGAAGGGTATTTATTATCTTTATGTAGTTTGTTTTGAATAAGTGTGGAGTCAAAACTAAACCATAATATGTTTAAGGTTTCATGAAGTGAGTGGTCTAGGCTAAAGTCCTAGAGACCCTTTTGGGGTTTTTTGTTGCTAGCTCTGCTTCAAGTTACATGGTTAAACGGCATTTCTAACTAATAAATGTTTTTTTACAAAATTAAATAAAATTATGGTCCTACCCTAACTGTTGGCAAGATTTAGTAAGTACTCAAATGTGGCACTATCGTGACAGAAACAAGGACTGAGCAATTGGAGCAATCACACCACTTCACTAATCCTATAGTATGCTCCTGTTTCATGACTGAAACTAATGTGCAGTACTCTTTAGGAGATCATGTTCATTTTTCCTCGTGGGAAATACTTAGTCTTCCTATCTGCAGAAGAACATGCTGGCATCTTGTTCAACAATTATGGAATTAAACAGCGACCTGCTGTTTCTTCAAGATAAATGGAAACAAAATATCTTGTGGTTTATTGCTATTGTATGAATTCTATTCCAGGGGCCAGGCTGAGGGTGAACACAAAGTTGTGAAGAGAGTGAAGAGACAGTTGAGGTATTTCCTAATATTTGACTGCTTGACTTTCAACACTAGTGCTGACCTTTTAATGCAATTTTGTTTATAATATTAAGAAATTGGGCTATTTAACTTGCCTATGGGTCTATTAGCTGTCATTTAGAGGCTGAGAATCAAATCAGAACCAAACTCCTTTTATTTGTTTTTCCTCTTTTATCTGTAGAGTGCTGTTTCTTTTATATGTCAGCTATTTCCTTCAGTATTGTTTAACTTGCTTCTGGCATTTGAATTCTGATGGCTTAAAATTTCAGAGCGTTTTTTTGTACCATCATTTGTCCAGTGCTTCTCAGCTTCAAGTGTAGCTAACTGTTACGATGTATGTGATCTTTCATTTCTTTACCTGAGTAGAGAGCGTCGAGTTGAAGTCATTGATCATACCAGAATTGTTGCACATGCCAAGGTTGTATTCCAGTTTTAATTTCAAGTATTCTTTTCATTTACAAGTGTTTTAGTGAAATGTATTTGTGTCACTTTTTAATTTTCTAGGAATAAATCTTGCTAAGTCTTTTACAGCTATTGCTATGTAGCATGAATAATGATGAAAAAGATGGAAGAAAGTGCTACAACATATATTTTTAATATAGGTTTCTGTGGACAAAAATATAATATGCTTCTAAAAGTGAACTACTACATCTATATACATACATATATATTTATGGCCCACTGCTAAACAGAATATAATAATCTTGTGTTTCAAAGCTAGCTAAATCTTGTTTTCATAACTGTAAATCATATTTAAATTTCATCACATTTAAAAAAACCACACACATATTTAGCGTGTCAAGTGTTTTCTGTTACAGATTATTATCCCAAACTTTCCTTTGTACTATTGGAAAAATGTTATAATTTAACAAGTGACTTTCCTTCTAGAAGCAGTGATTTCATTGTCTCATGTGAGAGTTTGCTCAGATTTAGTGAAGTTTATATAACATTAAATATGGGGGGTTTTCCCCTTTCTCACTCATATTCCTTTAAGACTTCCTGCCAAAATCACTGAATGTTCCCATGCGGAGCTAGACTCTTGCCAGACCATGGAGAAATAGTGTGGGTTCACTGAGCAGAAAAGTTTGCTGTCACAAGGCCTCTGTGTGAAGAGGAGGTAGAAACAAACCCTTCTTCCACAAGACAGCTCCATGCAGCTGAATTCCTCCCAGCCCATAAGACACTGACAGAGACAGGCATTCTTGATTTCTTTCTTTCAAAGCAACTTTCATGCAGGCAAGAGTCTATCAGATTTTAGTGATGGGAATAAAGGGGAAAAGGACAGATTCTTCAGGAAATACTAGATCAATACATGACTCAAAACTGCTTGTCATATAGAAATTAGATTGGCATCACAGTCTATATATAAGGTAAACACAACAGCGGCATTACCTAGAGGGAAAAAAGAAAAATCTTCCATAACAAGAAAAGTTTGTTTGGAATTCTATGCCTTGATTCAGTAGGCTAGCTAGAATATCCCAGGGAAACAATACCAGCACAAACAGATTAAAACACAGTCCCTGTATACATCTTAGCAGAATTCAGTTTTGTATTCTCCTATCATAAAATACAGTAAATGTTTCTGTGAGCCATATTGGTATTTTTTACAACTAGATTATTAAGAGCAATGCCCCAGTATCTTAAATTATAGATGGTGGCAGTTTTGAATTATGTAAGATTCTTTTGCTGTATTGGTAATTTCTCTCTGAGATTTTACAAAACTTTTTATTTGGATGCTTTTTGTTGAGTTACATTAGTATTCCATGAGACAGATAAAGTGTACAGAGGAGCCTGATAGTAATGCTAGTCTCTAAAATGACTGAAAAAATCACAGCCTATTTCAGCATTCTTCATAAGAAATTTGGACAATTATGTACTATGGCTTTGAATTATGGATAATTTACTCAATTTTTCTGACATGGTAGTTATAATAGACTGCATTCTAAAACCCTTTCACTAAAAATTTGCAAAACATCCAACACAGAATATTTCTAATTAAACATTAACTTTGAAAGCACTGAAAAACAAGTGCTTTTTCACTTGAATTCCGTCTCCTATTTTTTCATGAGCGTATATGTATATACATAACTCATATATGATGCATATGTATATGCATAATTTAATGCATATGTACATAATTAACTGCACCAGAATAAATTTAAAAATAAAACTAAAACTCTCTTTCAACAAAGTGAAAGTTAAAAAGAAAAACTCTTGGGTTTGCTTTACAAAATCCACCTAGTCATCTTATTGTATGTTATATGTTGTTTGACCATGACCTATTAATTCCCCCAGCAACTCTAAGGAATTCTTTCCTTTTCTGTAGAAATAGAAATTTCTGTGAGCTTGAAATTCAATATTTTTTGCTGCTTCATATGCTTGGAAGAGGTCTTAAGGGTTTCATTTCACAAAATGTTGGCACCTAACTATTTTGAGGGCGATGTTATGTTCAGGAATGGTGTTGAAGGCCTAAAGGTTACAATAAGAGCCTGCATGCCTTCTAACTGCCATGACCCGTCAAATTCCGCAAATATTTCCCCTGTGAGGCTTAGAGCTTCTGATTGCTTGCAGAGCTCTGACCCCTGATCAACATAACTTTCCAACAAAAAGATTTAACAGAGACAAAATCTCGAGTTTCAAAGGTGGTAATAGGTGAAGAAGGATTTTTTTTTCCCTTACAGTTATATCTGGCAGCTTTATTTGTTTAAGTTAGTTGCATCTGTAATTTGAGGTGCAGCTGGTAGTAACTGAGAATTTTCTCATAATAAATCCATCCAGAGTTGTAGCATGCTGACCAGCGCCTTTGATCTCCCCCTACTTCCTCTTAAGAAAGTTTATATTCCCATTCTGTGAACTTCTGCCCTGTAAATCTAAGTTTTCCATGAAAGGAGAAGTGCTTTCTGACCCTCAGAGAATGTTTGTGGATTCTTTTGGGTATCATGTCTGCTGTATGGTTGTAGAGCATTAGGTCAACAACCAGAGGATTCCTTTAAAACCTTGGTTACCCTGGAACTGGGAAGCAGAGTGAAGTGTCTTGACCTGGCTGACACGGATTATCTGTAGGCAATAACTGTTGAACCCAGCTTTCCCAAGACAGCTCTGATAGTTTGCTGTCTTGTTATTAAAAGAATGCCTGTCTTATAAAAATACCCATGTATAAGAGTCATATATATTTTCTTTAATGTAAAGACATGACAGATTTTCAGGTTATATATACAAATAACATCTCCTTTTCCTTGGAGAAGTTAATCAGGACGCCTTAAATTTTTACTGTTAATACTATCAAATTTTTGATTGTATTAACATTTTTTCCATCAGTTTTTTATCTCTCGGCTTTAAATATTCAACTAAAATGGATAATAGTCCAATATAGACTCCTAACATGAAGTTCTGTGATTCACATAAAAGGACTTATACAAAAAAATATGTATTTCAGTAATCTTTACCTAACAATGAAATAACTTTTGACTTACAATTTCCATCATTCATAGCATTATTTTCATTATTTTTCTGAATTTAATAATGCAGTTGTAAAGCTATCTCACAGTGGTAGTGAGATCTATCTACAATCCATAACCATTTAGCATTTTGACTTTCTAAATATATAAATATTCATACTTAAAATTAGTGGAAAGCTGTTAGGTCATTATGCTGTTCACTGAGAGTCATTTGGGAACTGCAAGACTCTACATGATTCTCATTAAGTGAAATATCTGCAATGATAATATATTATTGTGTCATCTGCTTAAGAAATTGGTATAAATTAGCACTATAATATCTGACCTAATATTAATCAGTACAATATAAACTATGTGCAAATCATGTATATCAGGATTAATGGATTTTCCAGTCTTGTCTGAAATTAAGTTTGAAGATAGTCCAAAAGAATATTTTAATCAAAAGTCTTCATAACACAGGTCTGCATTGTGGTATCCAGTCCTAGCCACAGGATCCAGCTGGATGTTGACACACAGGGATACTATCTCTCTGTGCCTCTGAGACCTAGTGGGGACTTCCCTACATATTTATAGGCCAGAAATAAAAGCATACCTCAGTCTACTGGCTCCCCACATCTGGACAAGAAAGGCAATATGGCAGTGGGTTGCATTTTGGCTTACTTGCCTATTTTCAATGTAAATGCAGCAAATTACTGACTATTGGGACCAGATGTGTTCCCAAACTTGAGAAATCACTTCAGTCCTATTTGTCTTAAAGTAAGAAAGTAAAAAAAGGTAATAAAGGTAGGAAAGTAATTGTATCTGGAGTATCAACACATTTGCCATTTATAAATGTCTATGTTAGCAATTGGATCACTAACTAAACTATTGATTTCATTGTTAAATGTCCATTTAGAAATTTGAAACACTTCCAAAAAAGTTTTGTATTGATATACTTCATCCTGGATACCACAATAATTATTTTTTCTAATTCCAGTATGAAGCACATATTTACATTGAAAAGACAGCTTTGCACAAATACAGTGTGAACTGCAGGATGAATCAGAATATGAAACACAGAGCAATGCTTGCCAGTTCTTGTGCATGTTAATAGCCTTTATTCAGGAGCCTGTCTGACTTTAATGACATTCATGATGCTCTTATGTATCAGTGATGTCAGAAGGACTAATCTGAAGACATTTCTGGAGCAGCAGTTAGCTCTGCTGCTTGTCCTAGCGACACTATTTCTAATGAGCCTGCAGGCTTGAAGTTCTTTTCAGCTTTAATTGTGGTCTTGCTTTTCTTGGCATTGAGACAGCAGTGGCATTGTATTGAGAGCCTTTGTGTTGGTCTCTGCAGCATTGACCTCAGTAATCATGTTCACTAGGGCAGTGACAGGAGGCTCAGAAATAAAGGCTTCCCTACCACTGTCCACCTGGGACAATAAGAGAGGCTTCTTCATGAGAAGGTGAGGATTTGGTGCCCATTATGTAAAAAGAGCTCAGAAACTGTTTTCTCTCTACCCTGGGCAGAAGTCTTACCTGCCCTATGCCTGTTTTGCTGTATGTAGCTCTCTAACCTCTGGGTTCATGGCTGTGCACAGCAGGACCTGGCTGGTGTTTGCCTGTTGCTTCACATCCCCGCAGCTCTTATCCTGCCTGATGCTCAGGCAGTGTTCCTGAAGGACAGAGGTAACCTGCCAGTCCCAAGTGGCATCCTATCATTCTTATTTATGTGTTTGGAGGACATTAAGAACAGATTTTTTTCTATTCATTGCAGTGCATGATGTGCGTAAAGGTATAAAGATCAAGTTAATAATCTGTCTCATTTTGCAGAGGAGTCTTCTGTCTCCTAGGTTCCAGCATGGAGCTAAGGGTACAGTGCTCCCAATCAAGAGGGTGTTTGCACAATATGTCCATTGGACACAGATTCAGCTCTGAGGTTCCTGTGCTGTAACTCCAGATCCTGCCATCTACCAACTAAAGAGGACACCACCCAGAGACAAGGAAGGGCCATGCTGCCTAACATCTTGAGATTTAACATCCATTATACCTGTAGAAACCAGACAACTATTTGTTGTGTGGTTTTGGACATGAGAAAGAAATGCAAAATACTGGAGTCTCTTTCTTGGTTCGGTTGCTAGGTCCACTAAAAAGACTATGTATCAACAGACTGTGATCTGCTACTGAGTGCACTCTGTTTCCTCTCAGAACTGCTGGGTTCACAAGGGAGTACAGGTGACTCAGGACCATGCATGGAGTGCCAGGATTCTCCACCCTAAGAAGCTTAGATTGGACAGACACATTTAAGTCTGTTTTCCTGGGCTGAGAGAGAAAGATGGTTAATGAAGATGGTGAACATTTTAACTTTGCTAATGCTTGAAGATAGACTCCCCAGTGTGTTTTCTTCTTGCTGTGTGCTGGTGTAGGGCAGTGTAATGGTGAGGTGTGGGATGTGAAGGGTTCTGAAGGCAAGAAAAGACCAGAAGTGACCTACTGAACTTTCCATAAAGGAAATGTGGAATTAGTGCTCCTGGTCTGCTGGTGTGTATGTATGTATGCTAATTAGAGTCCATAGGTACAGTTTCTTTCATTAACATCTCTTTAGAAAAGAGATGCAGGGCTGCCAAGTACCTTTCCCAGAGAAAAGGCTAACACATTCAGTGAAGAAATGGTTTTTAATAATCAAAATCTCCCCTGGAGCAACCTGATACTCTTTCCTCTTTTTCTGTTTCTTGTTACTTGGAAGAAGAGACTGGCACCCATCTGGCTACAGCCTCCTTTCAGGCAGTTGTAGAGAGTGATAATGTCTCTCCTGAGTCTATTTTCTCCAGGCTAAACAACCTCAGCTCCATCAGCACCTCCTCATCAGACTTGTGCTATAGACTCTTTGCCAGCATCATTTTCCTTTGATGGACATGCTCTTCCACTTCAATGCCTTTGTTGTGAGAAGCCCAAACTGGAGGTGAAAAAAGAACCCCAAACTGTGCCTGTAGAGACCAAAAAATCTGACTGCCCTCTGCGGACACATGTTGTGCAAGTCCCACAGGCCATTCAGTGTGTGTGGTGCTTGCCAGCTCCTTAACTTCCCTGCATTTCTCCTTCTTTTCTATTCTGCACAGTATATACTATGATTTGCCCTCCAAGCCCTTCCACCTTTGCTGTGCTAGGAGAGCAGCTTTGCAGCATGAGGACAGGAATGGACAACTCACCATGTAACATGGGCTGGGAGCCAATCTCACAAAGCAAACTAGCAGTGCAAAACCTCCCAAAGAGCCAGTCCTCTCAATGGAGTGGGATTTTGCAGAGCAGTATCCTTCAGCAGGTCTCCTTGCTGGGGACAGGGATGCCACTCCATCTTCTCTCTTATATGAAGTGCCTGAGAGGGAAAATTCACTGAGAGAAAGTCAATACTGTTCTAAGTCTCTGATATTCCATGGGGATCTAGATAATGAGCAAAGATCAGTTTTCCAAAGTTTTCCTGGGAACTGAATAGTCAAGGTTATGAGGAAGGGAGCATGGTGGAAAGATGCATGTCAGGTGTCAGTTGATTAAACCCATGTAGATGTAAGGCACTGCAGAACACCGTAGCTGTTCACTTGGATCTAAGTATGGACTTTGAAAAAAAAATATTAAGGAAATGTTTTGGTGTAAATGTCTCAAAGATGGTGTCCTGTATAAGAGTTCCAATCATAGCTACCTTTGAGCCAAATCTTTGGGCAACTATCTGGTGACTGCACAGTGGGGAGAAGTCTTCAAAAGTGAAATGGACTGCCTACAAATAGAAAAATGACAAGAACTTTTGTTTGAAGCCTAACCAACTGTTCAAAAGTGGCTCATCAGTAGCCAGTAAAAATTTATGTTTTGCACAATCTACTCTTTTGTCAAGGGATGCATTAAATGTCCAGCTGGTTCAGGCAACAAAAAAATACTTAGTTTTGAATTTATTTTTACTTCAAGAGTTTAACAGAAAGCAGCATAAGAGAACACAATGAAAATATTTCTTACCAAGCTGCTTCACTTTCCTTCTGAAGTGATAACGTAAAAATGATGCATTGGTCATTTTCTTGAGCACCTAGTGTTTATATGTGAAAGAATTTTAGCCAAAAAGGGCAAAATATTATAAGAAACACTTTCTTTTATGAGTTTCTGAAAACCAAGATTGCTTTAAAACTATTATAAACTTTTTTTTGGCTCTCTTTCAATCAAAATTACAACCTGTAAGCTTTCAACACATTTTCTAGAGGTTGATAAAATATTAAAAAGCAAGTCATTAATCTTTTATATGAGTTGTACTTTATTCTTAGCATGTCCTCACATGGTTATAGGTTTCTTTCAATCTACTAAAGTCAATAAATTGAAAGAACACTTTCAATTTCTAGAAGTTCAGTTCAAAGTCTTTATGCACTAGTACTGAAAAGCTTTTAATCTATTTAAACTGTATATCATAATTATACCACAAATATATCACTAAGTAAATAATCAAATTAAATTATTTTTATAATGCTACAATTTAGCTATATCAATAGCTCTAAAATTCTAACACACATGAAAATTATTCTATTCTGTCAATAGTACTTCTAAATTTAATCTGCCTGAAATTTTTATTTGACAAAATTATTTTCACTTTTATTTTTATAAGGACTATAAAAATAAAACATAAAAATAATTTATAAACAAAAGAAGCTGAACTTTAAGTGCTATCATTCAGTAAAAGAATTTTTAGTGACATTTTGTCAATGTAAATATGTTTACTACTTTAATTGATATGACTGAGAGCTTTTCTTTAAGAAGCAAATAGAAAATATTACAATAACTTTAAATTTACACTGTAAAGTATGAAATGATGAAAAACCATTTCAGATTTTCAGTAATACTAAATTGATTTATCTTCAGATGTAATATCATAAGTACTGAGAAGTATCTGAATTGTCTTGTAATATGTTCTTTCATATTGAATTGTTTTTAAAATTAATTACTATCATATCTGAATAGATACTGTAATACTGTAGTATGCAACTTTGTAAGGGAAGAATACGCCATTAAATATTTTAAACTCTGCCATTAAACATTTTAAAAACTCATATGGAGAGCATATACTTTTTCCATGCTTCCATGCTTCCATGCTTCTTTCATGCTTGATATAAATTTGCTTTTATTTTTTTATGGTGGTAAGCTAGCACTCAAATGCTTATTTTTGCACTTTGCTTACTGTGAATTCAAGACTTATAAATTCTTGGTTTTGTTTCTCTTATACTCCCAGCCTTAGTGGAGCATTATTAGTTGTCATAGTAATCCCAATGTAAGTGAAATTAAGTAAAACCTGAATACATTTCTGTCATTCTATTAATTTTAAATGTTCTTTCCCTCTTCTTTCCCTCTGCCATTTTTTTTTTTGTATGTACAGATGTTTAGGAAAAAAAACAAAAAAAAAAAATCAAAAAAGTTAGATGACATATTTATCCATTCGATGGTATCCTTGTGGACCATGTTGTTTTTCTTTTTTACAGAATGTATGAAAAAATTGTTATATCTCATTGGCTCTTTAATAAGTGCTAATTGCAATTGTGTAGCATTGTTATATTTGTACTTTTTATACAGTTCTATTTTAAACCATTTTAAAATTATTGGAAAGCAATACTTTCATGAAGTGAGTGAGAATCAAAACTCTCTTGTAGAACCAACCTATTTTTACATGGTTTTTCTGGTCATGTAGACCTTTTCCCAGCACAATATGTCAAGATGTGAGTTGCTTAAATGTGTGTAAATGCACAGCACTGCAGAACACTACAGCTGTTCACTTAGTTCTATGTATTGATTTTGAAAAAAAAATCTATGAATTTTTTTTTTCCTGAAATGTTTAGGCACTCAGATTGGGTTTGTAGTGGTTTCTGATTTTCACAGACACCCCACTTCCCAGGAAGGTACTTCTGACATTTACACAAGTCTACCACTGGAATAACATTGCCCGTCTTCAGGAAGCAATCATTTCTCCCACCCCAGTAAATAAGAAAGAGCAGTTTGTTCTATAAACCTAGCTGCTGAAAGATTAGATAGATAGATGATAGATAGATAGATAGATAGATAGATAGATAGATAGATACATACATACATACATACATACATACATGCATAATCTTGTGTGTATTTCTGCTGAAATGGAGAAAGAAAAACTGAGTGGTTTGGTTTGAACACATGTATGAAAATCTTTACTATTTGATTGCAGTATGCAAGAACAATTACTAGAAATTAATCCTACTAAATGAGTAGCATAGAGGATTGAAAAGATTAAATGGTTTCTGACAGACACTGATGGTTTAGGAAGAAAGGTGCACTTCTTTTGCGGTATAAAACCGTAGAGTGTCTGTGCAAAACTTTATAATATCAAAAATAAAATAGGAAAAAGAGGTAATGCAGACTGGTATTAAAAGCTTTATTTCAGTGAAAATGGAAGATAAGAGTAAAGTTTTTAAAAACTCCAAATGTAGCTTTTAATATTTTATTAAATTCTAAGTCTTTTACATACATGTGTTAGTGCGCATTTATTTATTCACAAATGCAAGAGGAATAGTACCTAAAATTATTACATGGAACACTTTTGAAGTTCAGGAGAATTGGAGTTTATGTTAAATTAGTCCTTTAAACCATTCAAGTTTTAAATATTCCAGCCCATCTTGCAGACATTAAAACTTCTCTATTGCTGTGAAAAAGAATCAAAGCTGATATTGGCTTCTAAATTTAAATAATATGTATTTTGACTTCTTTATTTTATTTTCCTAGACTTACACGTATTCATAGATTTCACTAGGCAAACTGAATTTAACATTTTCAGGAAAGCTTATATAAATTCCTGTAACAGCTGTACTTGATCCCTCTGGAAAATATCCCCCTCCTTTTACACATCAGAAACTGCCTTTGCTGAAAGAGATGAGTCTATGTAAAAACAGCCCTTTTCCATCCCCTGCTTTCCTTCCTGAAATCCTTAGGCAGCCTCGAGGTTCACGCTGGGCACAAGAGCAGTGATGCCCAGTACAAACATCAGCTGACTTGGCACAGTGTCCCGCACGTGGAGCACAGCTTTGCTCTGGGAATGGTGCAGGTTCAATGAGTGGTGTTCAGAGAGCTGCCAGCATTTGCTTCTGGCAGACTACAAAAGGAGATGGGTGCCATTGAAAAAGCCTTTTGATAGGTTTCAAGAGATTAAAGAATAAGGACTGGAAGAAAGTGGCACAGGGACAGGCTTGCCTATCATCCATGAGGACTACTAGAAATATAAAAATCTCCTTTATGATTATTTAGTAGATTAAAAAGAACATTGGTATGACTTCCCTTTCAGTACTTTTCTAGAGTGACATAATATATCAGTCATAACATCCTGCCTATAGCACAAAGAAATATGGGGACAATATATTATGGATATGCTACACATGAAAATTGAAGCCATTTGAAAAATTACTTAAGAATATTTTCCAAGCATGATTTTGAGTAACTATTTTCAGTAGCTTATTCATATCAAAAAAAGAATCATCAGCAGCTTTTAATCTGTAACTGGAAAGAAATTAAGAAACAGCATTCATGGTTTACTGTCCTTTTTTTGTCTATTGATATGAAAAATAACTCTGGGGAAGGAAGTGTAAAGTGAAGAAAAATTTCTGAGAGGGCAGAAAAAGGTGATTTCAATTTCAGTAGACCTGTGGCAATTTGCATAAACCAGGGATCTTTCTTTCAGCCTTCTCAATAAAAAAAAAAAAAGGAAAAAAAAAGAGGCAGAATAATTTTTGTCTATTCACTAATCAGTTTGGTTTGCGTTGTTCCTAGTCCTCTATCACAAGCAGAAACTCTTCAATAATAAATCACTTCTTTCTAAGACATGAGCCAGGAGCTCAAATTGTTATTATGTGTGGAGAATATTATTGTCATATAGTGGAAGCATTGCAAAATAAAAATGTCAAACATTAAACCAAGTTATATATTGATTATTTTTCAGTGACTAGGATGAGACTTCTGTAGATTTGGATTTTTTTGAGCTTTTTTTTCCCTTTGTTTTTCCAGTGTTCACATACACAGCCTCATGATAAATGGCCAGACATGAGGCTATTACTAGCTGACACTGTAAGAATCTTTACTCCCTACAATGCTTAGTGCTGAGATGATTTTCATTGCTGTAAACCTGAGGATGCATATAATTTAGACATGAGTTCTGCTTTTCCAAATTATGCTCTGATTTTTTTTTGTTTGTTTGTTTTGGCAGTTTGACATGCTCTCTTTGTTGCAGCATTATTATTATTGTTATTATTATTATCATTGTCATCATCATCATCATCTATAATTTAACAGCTCTCTTTTTATAGCTGTGTTAAGTTCCCCACAGTCTAAGCAAATACACCATTGACCATCATTTATGTCTATAGTAATAAAAAAATTTATCATTTCAGTAATTTTCTTGGCTATTTGTAAAGGGAGTTTTATGCTATCTACTCAGGTTTCATTTTGTCCTGAAGACCATGGTGTGCTTTAGTATGTGGAGGAATCAGAGAAGCAATTTATCTGTCTACTCAAATTTTGTATTTAACAGGTAATATTACTAAGGATTTAATGGCAAAAGACAGGCTGGATCATTTATCTTGGTACTGCATCCCTATGCTGTTTTCATTTTAACATAGGGAAGTTATAAAAATACTGTAGTTTCTCATTTCAGCACAGGATAAAAATTTCTTGTGGTGTTAATAAGTAGGAAACTGTATGCTGTAACATTGTCCAAGGTTAAGGGATTAACAGTTTGCCAAAGGTACTGTGTTCTTTACTCCCCTGTAGTTAGATGTGTTGGCTCCTGAACCAATGCCCTTCCCTTCCCTTCCCTTCCCTTCCCTTCCCTTCCCTTCCCTTCCCTTCCCTTCCCTTCCCTTCCCTTCCCTTCCCTTCCCTTCCCTTCCCTTCCCTTCCCTTCCCTTCCCTTCCCTTCCCTTCCCTTCCCTTCCCTTCCCTTCCCTTCCCTTCCCTTCCCTTCCCTTCCCTTCCCTTCCCTTCCCTTCCCTTCCCTTCCCTTCCCTTCCCTTCCCTTCCCTTCCCTTCCCCTCCCCAGATATCCTTTTTAAAGCTTTTTCTTCTGCAGTTTGTAGAACAGTTGCTGGGACAATCAGAAATATGTTCTCATATTCCTAGTATGCCACTTATGGTAGCACTCTCCCTTCTTATAGTTTTCAACAATGCTTTGGGAATTAGGGCAATCTGATTTAGTTTTGATGAAAACATCACTGGTTCATTGGAGATCCACAGGCAGATTTTCAGCTGGCTATATTCATTCAAATAAGGCATCTTAAGAGATAACACACTTCAAGCTGTGATTTGCCTTCCTTCTATCTTCCCCTTTGCACTTGTTATTTCTCCCCAGATATGAATTTTTAACTACTGTTAAGGGTGTGCTATGAGGATGTGGGTCTACTTGAACATTGGTAACACTAACTCTTAACTATCAGATTCTAAAATACAGATGATTGAATATCATCGGCATTTTAATTGTTGTATAGAAAATAGAATAACTTTCCCATTGATACACACTGGTAGTAATTACCATAGTTGTTCCTAATAAAGTTGGTGAGATTTGAAAAAAGTATTTTCATTTTTTGTCTTTCAGTTTCTCACTTGGATCTGCAAATGGTAAGGCGTTCTACTAGGAAATTGTTCATGTCTTTCTTATGAGCTGTTGTGAGATGACTTCGCACTGAAATTTTCAGTCCCTGCATCTGGTGGCACAAATGAAATGTTGTAAGTGTTTTTATGGTTGTTTTTTTTTTCATATTTAATTATTATATTTAATAGTAGGTAGTGGAATTGTAGCTTTAGTACTCTACCAGTGTCAGAGATTACATCCTGAGAGTTTCATATTAGACACCTAAACAAGAAAAATCTACTGGAATGGCAGGGCAGCACTGCAACAGGGTACCCAAGAAGGTTGTGGAATGTCCTTGGAGATTTTCAAGCTTTGGCTAGACAAAACCAGAGCTGACCTTTTCTAGTGTTGGTTATACTGGATTCCATGTAGAAATTGTATTAACTGTATGAATTCCATTGACCACCCCCTCAACTAGCACTTCTACCTTGGAAGTGGAAATGCTGTGACTCCAGAAAAGCCCCATCACAAGGGTTGTACATAAAGATAACCTTCCTGGAGAATTAGTGGTTTTGGACTTGTCAGTTTTCAGGAACTGCTCAATATCTCACCAACATCCTGTGATTAAAAGGGATGATGAAGAAACAGGTCACTTCTTATGTAGTTAACACAGTACAGAGAAGTGTATCACAAGCCAGAGCCTCGTTTTCATAGCTTATTTTAGTCTGACAAGGAGTTGCACCAATGTTTGCTCTGGACTGTTTGCAAATTACATAGCTGTGTCCTTGTGACCTGAGTCACACAACACAGTCTAGGCAGGACAAACAAGGAACTTAACCTAGGGATTTAAACCTCATACATCACTATATTACCATCAAATGATGATTCATGGTCAGTCTTTTGTAACCGGCATGTATTAATTGAGTTATAACCAGTATCTTTTTCTGTGTAAATTCTTTGTTTCCTCTTTGCCACAGGCAAATGTGTTATTCCTGCTACACCTCAGCATAACTGATAAAGTCATTACAGAGTACAGTACAGTCCTTCTGTTCTTATATTTTCGCATTTCACTAAGGCAAACTGACTCACTAACAAAATTATTTGAACTGTATGGTCTCCTTAAATGTCTTTACCACAGTCAGTATCTTTGATGTCTTATTGATGTTCATCAGTGAATGCAGAAAAAGAAGAATTTCCTTTTTACATTTTCTCTAATGCTGATAAATCAAAAATGTTGATAGGCTAAATTTGAAATACTTCTTACAAAAATCTGCAGCAAAAGATATGGTTGTTACTTTATAGAATGACTATATAAAATGAAGTGCTGAAGTAGAGTTAAAAAAAATCTTAAAAATAGCATTCATCATATTTTTCTCTTAATGGGTATGCCATCATACTTGTGTATGCTAATGTTGTTTCTGCTGCTCAAATAAAGCACTCCATGCAGTGTTTCAGCTAACAGTGAGCAAGCCCAATACTTTACTATGACATCTCTATTTTAGTTTGCATTTTACCTCCTGTTTGATGCAGATAAATTCTTTAGCTGTGCCACATTTTTCCTCAAGATTGGGCAGATCAGTGAGGGCTATAAAATATTAATCATGAAAGCTTAGAGAATTAGATGTCTGTGAGTGTAGGTTTGTCTTGTTGGCAAATCTTTCTCAGTCTAAACTACTTCTCTTTTTTTTTAACTCCAACAGAAATGATGCACTGTAAAAAGCATTATGTCTGTTCAGATTAAAATATTGAGGTTTTTCAGACCAGAAAAAGGGTCTGATGTTTTTATTTAATGCTCCAAGTTTATTTAAGAATTTTATATGTGTTTTAGTAGTGTTGCTGTCAAAAGCAGACCTGATTCCCAATATTCCATTTTCTTTGATTTCTCCAATTATGACACTGTCCTGCAAATCACATGGAGCTAGAAGAAAGGATAGAAGTATGGAGAAAGAAAATTACAGCTCTTTTGTAAACTTGTGCCACTACAGGGAAAAGGTGTTTAACCAGGTAGTTGCCATGGCGGGTACAATGTGTGTTACAGGAGAAGCTGTTGAGTCCTCTAGTTTTTGACTAGGCCTTGTTATTTGGGGATTGAAGAGGAATGAGAAGTGATCACTCCCTCTTCCTTTCCAATACTTTTTTTTTAACTGATGCATTTGGGGCTTGCTTACATTAAACTAAATGGTATCAAAACTTCTCTCCCAAAGGTGGAGGACAGAGTGGACATTTTCTTTTGTTGAGACATATTTTCTTCTATCTTCCTTGTTGCACTGTCTTGTACTTCTTGATTTATTTCTGCTTTAGTTAATTACTATTAACATGGGTTAGTTAAATAGAAATAAGTCTAAGGCTGAAGAGGCAGCCATTTTTTTTTCAAATTAATGTTAGCCTGTGCTGGGTAGATTTTAATGAATTATCCATAAAGCAGCATAAATGGAAATGGGTACCCTGATTCTGCAATGGACAATAAAAGTCATTATACAAGAGCAGGTCATGCTAAAAGTCCTTGAACAACAATAAGCTGTCTCTAATTATTAGCCTGTGACAATGTGGATTTTTACATCCTTGGAAAATTAATTGTATAGCATTAGGAAATTTTGCATTTTTCTTCCTACTTGTATCGTGCTGCTTGTCACGTTATTTCCAGTTTCCTTTTCTTACTACTGTGATGAGATTCTACCAATCTGCTTCAAATAAAATTTGGAGAAATTGGCTCTACATTTCTAGACTTCTCAAAATCTACAGCAATATCTAAAGACGGGAGTCACCTTACCTAACTTAACTCTTAAAAAAGTGGAGTACATGAAAAGAGTTTACCTATTCAGAGCACCTTTCTGCATCAGCTGTCTTAGCAGACATTTGATTACCTTATAACGAGTACCTGTGTAAGCAGCATGGATTATATGACTAATGCTTACGTGATTAAACCAGAGGATGAATTCTCTCCTAATGGTTGAAAGTGTTGCTGTTTCTGCTCACAGTACTATCAACCAGCTTCAAGGAACTGCCTTCACAGCACGAAGTGTGGGAGACAGTAACACAACAATTAATTCTTGGTTTTATGCCTTGTACTACATTACTAATCCCAGTCTGTCTTTTTGATTATCCTATAAAAAACTTGCCCATCAAAATGGCTTATTAAATGTATACATCCACCCACAATGGGGACTCAAATCTCATGATCTCTGTCCCAGACTCCCTCAAATTCACTATCCAATATTGTATCAGTTCTGTCAATTTCTATAGCTCCTTGTAAATCAGGAATTTTTCAGTCCTTCAGTTCTTGAAGTACACCCAGGAGATGCCAAATTTGATGACTTTTCTGGGCTCTGCATACATTTTGCTAACTGTCAGTACCTTTACATGTGTGCTGCTGATGGTTTGCTTGGTTTGCTTGGAGGCATAAGAAGTGAGGAGTTTCTGGTGAGACATAAGTAGGACAGTCTGGTACTGTACTGGAAGTTCCATTGTTGTGGAACACTTTCAGGACTATATTTTCCATTCTTATGACAAGACTTTTCTCAAAATCTTAGAAAAGGAATGTAAGTTTCAAGACTTGCTGCTTTCTGGAAGATGCCCTAATATTCCTCTTGAGGTGACCAGAAACCCTGTTGTACAAACACTTCTGTTCTGTGTCCAATGTGCTTAACAGATCAGAGCTAAGGTGGGGAAGAACACTAATCTATTATGTAATTGGTGTCATCCCTACCAAAATCTCATTTTTTTAACCTTGTCTTTCATCTATTAAAATAAAGAAAAAAGGAAAAGCAGCTTTCTTTTAGTCCAGAGTAGAATGAAACACCAAGTTATATATTTCACAAACAAAAGAAGAATCAAGATGTTTACTATGTCATGTTGGCCTTTTTCATAGTGTTAAATTAAATCACACATTGCTCAGACATTCTAATTAACAGTATGCTATGTGGAGGAAGTCTTTCAGTAATTAACCTTTCAGTTAATCAAAGCACATTTTCTGCTTCTCTCCATCTTAAATCTATTTAATGGTTTGGGGTTTTTTTCTCACTTTATTTCTTATCATTTACTTTGTGGTTTAGATCTTGCCTTTGAAATACTAAGATCAAGTCCCCGATTCACAGCTATCAAAATTTTAAGCTACACGGTAATATAACAGAGAAGGGTAAAGCCTATTTTAATTCTAATAATTTTGAATTAAAATATCAGTTTTAGTATGATAGAAAAATAAATCACATTAGCCATTTTTCTTGGTTGAAATCATATTCATTAATAAGGATATTCTGCTTTTCATGCAAAATCAACGTTTATTCATTTTAGGAATACAGAAGTCTCTTTGTAAAGGGAGACATAATTGCTGCTAATGTATACAATAGAACTTCATCAAACTGAAAACTGAGCTCACATATCACCTGCAGATTTTCTCTTCATTTTCCACAATGTTTCAAATTCTTAAGCATTTCTTAGGTTGTAATTTTTGTCATTGTATTCTGTAAAAATATGGAGTCATTTATAAAGAAAGTGCTGTACAAATACGAGGCTTACAAGCCAGATTTCAAAGCATAAAGAGGTCAGGTAAAAAATCTCAGAAATAATTGTCTGTTTAATGAAGTAATTTTAAAAACTGTGAACTCTTTGAAAAATATAGTTATCTCCAGCAAAGAGCATTTTTTTTCTCTCTTATAACCACTTAAGGAAGTAGAATCATGTATTTCAACTTGACTACATGGAAGAGAGTAATTGCAAATAGTCAACCTAAGTGATCATGTTTTATCAATATTTTTGCTGAGTTAACTAATTATTACCTCATGCATGTGTGTTTCCATATTTTTAACTTACATAAACTTAGAAAAGCCTACAAATAATCTTCTAAACAGAATATGTAGTGACAGGACTAAGAGGAATGGATTCAAACTGAAATAGGGCAGGTGTAGATTAGATATTAGAAAGAAATTATTTACTGTGAGGTTGGTGAGGCACTGGAACAGGCTGCCAGAGAAGCTGTGGATGCCCCATCCCTGGAAATGTTCAAGGCCGGGTTGGATGGAATTCTGAATAGCTAGGTCTAGTGAAAGGTGTGCCTTTCTGTAGCACTAATTTAATCTAATTTTTGAAATATGTTATATTTTTGCCCTTCTTTATATGTCATTGCACACTCTAAGCCAGTATAAAAACACAAACTGCATTGTCATGTAGTTTAACAGAAACATCAAGCAATAGAAAACCACTCTGTACTTACTGAGCTACAGAATGTGAAATATTCAGGCAAAATAAACAACAGATAAATCCAGGTAATGTATAATATGCAATTTATTTCTAATCATCCTTGTTTCTGCAGATAGACTAAAAAATTAACTAGGCTCTTTACTGCACACAAATTTGCTGGAATACCCTTCTTTTAGGCAACAAACCAACTTTTCAAGTATCACGTTAAAGTAATGTATTGACATAGCTCAATGGAATCACAGAAAGATGTTATTTCACCTAATGATGTTACAAGGTTATATCATGTTGATGTTATAGGATTTGTACAGTCAGAGGTCAAAACAACATTTAAAGCCTAGGCTGATATCTACAGTCCAGTTGTATTAGAAAGTGACACAGAAAATGTTGCCTTTATAGTACAGTCTCAATGGTCAGTAGAGCTCAAGCATTCATTGGTATAAAAATTTTAATAATATTGAAATTCTTCTACTTCTCCTAAGTCCAAGTTTAAAAAATATACTGCATACGTCCTGAGCCACTATTAGATACTATGTCATACTGAAAGCTGATGACACCTAAAACCATAACTACGTCTGGCTTTTGGCTTCATGCTCTGGAAGTCACCAGGAAGAGTGGAAAGAAATCACATCATTTTCCATGTAACTTTACAGCTCTTCTTGAAGTGTCTACTTCCAAAATTCATGGTGAAGCATTAAAAATATCCCAAGCACAAACATGCAGAAATTTTGCCAGCAAAGAATTCTAAAAATGTTCTAGTACATGAACCCCTCATATATATAAGTATATAAGTATATATATAAGCCCCATATATATATAAGTATATATATATAAGTATATATATATAGGTATATATATATAAGCCCCTCATATATAAGTATCGTAAGCTACTATACTTACTTCAATCAAAGACTGATGACAAAGACAGAATTTTTGGCTTTTCCCCTTCATTTTTCTTCCTGTGCTTATTATCAGCATGAAGGATTCATATAAAATTAACAACCGTAAACTTAAAACAAAAGAAGCAATATATCTACCTGATTTTCCACTTGCAGTCAGTTCAGTCATTTTCCTCTAATTTACTATAGTTATATGTCTGAGTCACATATTTCCACTCTACAAATACAGCAAGTCACTCTGTGCTTGCTTGGCTGCATTTGCAGATATGTTTAGTCCCACTTCCCTAATTCACACACAGAAGAGACTGTCATAAAACTTGGTTGCTAAATATTTACAATTGAAAAATATTGATAATCAGCAATACTGTGAATAATTTTTTCCCAAGGACATTGTGCCTGCAGTTGATGAAGATGCATCCATGGTCTCTAGAGCTTCCATTAAAAAGCATATTCTCACACAGCTTGCAGCCAGAAAGCAGGGCTTCAGCATGCAGGAACATATCACTTGTTCCAGAAGGCAAACATTGTAAATAATAAATGCTCCCCTTCCACCTGCTTTCCTTACCTTTTATATCTGAGCTGACATCATACGGTACAGAATATCCCTTTGATCAGTTTGGGTCAGATGGCCTAGTTGTGTCCTTTCCCAGGATTTTGCCCCCCCCATCCTACTAAATGCTGAGAGACAGCTTTGGTGCTGTGCCAGTGCTGCTCAGCAGTAGCCAAAAAACACTGGTGTGTTTTCAGCACCTTTCTAGATGCCAATGCAAAGAACAGCACTGTGAGGGCTGCTGTGGGGAGATGAACTCCATTTCAGCCAGACCCAGTACGTGCGTTGAACACCCCATAATGTGTTGAAATGAAACAGCTCTCTGACTTAATGCCCTGCTACTCAGAAATCTTATTCCACCTCAAATAAGTTTCCCCATTAACACAACTTAAGTGCATGGGTCCACTGTGGCTGTTAAGCCCTTCGATAGGTATCTCTTTCAAACTTCATATATCCTGCAGTAAAGCTACTAGGTACCTACTGTGTGGCATACAGCTAATAGTCTGTCTGCTGTGTGCTGTACTGTGATGAATCTATTGAATGGAAACTCTAGAAGCACCAAAACCATGTTCTGGGTAAAACCAGGGGGGGAAGCTGCAGAGTCTGATACCTGGAGTCAGAGAACTGGTTTGTGAAATGCACAAAGGGAACTATCTTGGGATAGAAAACCACCCTTAAGATTTTTAATGGAGGGAAACTTGCAGCAGTCTACTGCAGACAAGATGTGCCAGCTATAGTGCATAGATGGGGATGATGGAGGGTGTGGCCTTGTATTGTTGTAGATTAAGACATTTCTGAGGATAGGTGTAAGTCTGTGCTGTAGTTTCATGTTTTGGAGATAGAGACAGTGGCTTATTGATTATGTGCTGTGCTTAAAAAGGAAGCAAAAGGAAATTACTAAGGGAATATGAAAGGAATTCCTCCCTTTGTGTATAACTGAGTATGACATCTCAAGATGTTTTTGTAGCCAGTGAATAGAAATGGGCATTTTGGGGGCACAATCATCTGATGTATTTTAGAAAGTAGTCTTTTAGTGAGATGAATCAGGGTTTAGAAATACTTTTCTTCATTGGCTACAAATGAAGACAAAGCTTAGGTGTCTGTGTTTGGCCAAGCAAATGTAATTTTAAAAAAACAGTGAAGCACAACTCCAGTGAGCTCTCAAACAATGGGGCATACATCCAATAGACATATCACCCAACAATCAGTAATGGAGCAGTAGCCTGAAAGTATCACCTGAGGAACTTTGTGCATCTGTCAATGAAGTTATTATGTGTTCTTCTGTTGTAGTCATTCCTGAAAGCCTTACTTGAAAAGATGCCATATCTCTTTTCCTTGAGGCTCACAAAATATATTTACATTGTAATTCATTAGAAAAACATAGGGTACTGAGATTTTATGAGCATTTACAACAGTTTTTCTTGCCAGTGCTGAGTTAGACTTTTGATTTCCCTGAGCTCTCACTGGTGGTGAGAAGCCTCTACAAAGTCTGATTCAGAAGGATATTGCATGGTTAGTGCTCTGAAGGAACCAGTTTGAGCAAAGTGGAACACGTCATTACATAAGACTCACCATTAAACTAATTTCTGCAGTTTAGGAGCTATTCAAAAATAAGAAAGCAAGTGTACCTACAAGGGGCAAATCTAAGAAATTATGTAAAATATAGAATAAAAAGCAAATTATTTTTAACTTGCCATGGAGATTTTTTTTCTGTTCTTTTTGTTTTCACTTTATTTAAGATGCTGTGGATATTCTGGTTGCTTTTCTTCTCAGTAAAAATGCTACACTTACACAGGTCCAGATAAAAGTGTAACTTATCAGTTGGTCTCATTTGAACTTTACTTGCAGAGAAATGTAATTTTTTAGTGAAAAACTCTTTTATAGTACTTTCTTTCTCCAAAACTCTAAAATTCTCTTTTCTTTCCAAATGATACTGTAGCGGCTGGCATTGTAAAAATGAGATAAAACAGATGTTGAAAGTGCACATTTAGATTTATTGATGTTAATATAGTGAGAAATCCCTTCCTGTCCATGTGTTGAATTTAATTGAAATATCTGGTTTATTTATTGGCCTTATTTTTATATATTGATATGATTTAAGACACATGAAGGAGTCTTCAGTCACTAATGTGGGAAAATATTTAATAGCTTCTTCAGAGGAAAAGTGGATTGGAAGTTTACCTTAAAACACTCAAGAAAAAAACATCAAATATATTTATAAATATTTATACAGCCTCTGATACTAGGCTCTGATTACTTAACAAATTATTTGGAAAAATAAGGAATAAAAAAATATTTTTGTAATAGAAACCTCAGTAACTAATGGTGTTTTCTTGCCATGGCTTGATTTTATTTATAATAACTGAAATATAGAATAGCGGAAAAAGTAATTTAAGCCTTTATTGATCATCAGGTTTGACATGTGGTAAGGATAAAAAACCTATTTGGCAGCTGACAGGTTGACTATATTATCCAGCTATTTTGTTGATAGTTTTTGGGGTTTTTTTCAGTTTTGCTTTGTTTTGATTTCAAGAAAGGCAAGGGGGAAAGTTTTTTTAATTAGGTTACAAAATTATCCTTGACACAGCCTAACAGATACCACCAAACATAATGATACTAAAACATAAATTGAAGCTAGAAATAAAATGAATTCAACATCTCCCAGAAAAATGAGAAACTAATCTGCTGCAAGACAGAAGTAG
This sequence comes from Passer domesticus, assembly GCF_036417665.1. Lineage (NCBI taxonomy): Eukaryota > Metazoa > Chordata > Aves > Passeriformes > Passeridae > Passer > Passer domesticus. Next base: position 40,010,106 of record NC_087478.1, on the reverse strand, counting down.
TGATGCCCTCTCCTTCTCCACTGTTCCTTTGAATAATGGTGCATCAGTTCAATGAAATCAGGCTTCAGCTGCTCACTGAATAGCAGAGATTTCCACAGGCACAGGATTTGGAGAGATGTTCCCTTCTCTCCAAACTAGTTTTACTTGACAGGTCACAGAGATAAAGGGTAGCATGGCCGTGCTCACTGAAAGCAGCTTTAGATAAGTCGTTGTACTTGCAGAGATCCCATGCTACTCAGCTTCATGGATCTGAAATGCCTGTTAGCTTGGCATGAAGCTATTCATCCAAGGTCTCCTTTAACTGTGCCAAGAGCCAGTTTTATGAAGTCTGTGGGAAATCAGATGATTAAAGTTGAATTCATCATCATTGCAATTGGAAGCTGCTAGTGCGCCTGGTCTGCCTCTCTTCTTCGAAGGATTTATTCACAAGGGCTCTAAACTAATATTAACTCAGAAGGCAAAAGCAGTGCTGATACTGGTAAGAGAGCTATTTACCCCTTCCACTACAGATCCTGCTTATCTTCCATGAACAAATTGCCTTAGACTACAGGATAACATCGCAGATTTTAGGTACCTCTAAAACCATCTTCCTTCCTTACACAGCGTCAATTAATGTAATTGGTCAAGGTCAGACTATTCCATAAATAACACAGTCCACTCAACAGCAAAAATTATTTTAGTTCTTTCTTGTTAAAAACCAAACTAATGCAATCAAGGCTGCTGCGTTTTGAACTCAGGAACAGTTTCAGAGATCTACTTTAGGTTTCTGCTAGTTACTCTTACTGAAGAATCAAAGCAGAAGATGAAAAATTTTGGATGTATTTTGTCCACACATTGGATTGCTTCTGTTGAAAATAAATTATAAAAAAAATATGTTTTGGATGCAACAGTAGATGAAGACAAAAAGCATTCAACGAAAAAACAAACAAATACAGCATTTTGTAAAGAATTTGTTTCATCTTATATATGGTTATTCATCAAAATTTCTTGAAGAATTGTTGGTCACACATCTATCCATAGTTTTCTAAGCCTTCTCTACCAAACAAGTTATTTTATTGACCAGGAAGTTGGTGCCTGGGTGCTCATTGGAAAGTCTTAATGAAATTTTTGTCTTAGAAACAAATTAGTAGTATGGCCAGTAAAAAAAAAAAAATTCTGGCATTTAATTTTCTAATCTATTTTACATTATTTCCCAGGGGCACCATGGCCTTCACAGATACATGGTTTTGTGCAAATATCCAATTATATGGTAGAATCTCATGAGCTGGACAGTTGCCCCTTAAAATTTAGCCAACTTTCTAAATGGACTTTCTTCCTCTTCTGAAAAAGTTAAACCTAGTCAAAGTAGATGTTAAAGGACCCAACCATGCAATTAATTAAAAAAAAAAAAAGTAATAAAAATATTTGGAAGTTACCATATAAAAAAAGTTACTTTTTGATCTTGGCAGTGTCCCCCAAATTCATGTCATTATGTAACCTCTGTGAAGCAATATGAAAGCATACCAGGTAAAAACATCTTTCAATAATTGACATAGGCCCATTCTATCCAACACCAAGGGTATCTCCTCAGAAGTGAATACTTATCACAAAAAATGACACTCATTCCTAATGAGATAAAATCTCTCAGGGTTCTTCATCTCTGGTGCTGTCTTCTTACAAGCCACAAACACTGTGAAGCAAGAAAAGGATGGAGAATTATTTTCACAACTCAGTTCCTAGAACCCCCTTCAGGGTTAAGGTTGCGTCAAATGATAGGTTGAAATTAGTCACATATATGCAAATGCAAGGAGGCTCTTTGGGTTTTTTTAGCTGAGAGGTTTTGCTCCACATCAGGTTTACAAATAACTAAATGATTGTGGACGACACAAAACTGAGAGGAGTGGCTGATATGCCGCTGAGTTGTGCAACAATTGAAAGGGACCTTGACAGGCTGGAGAATTGGGCTGACAGAAACCTCAGGTGTCAACAAGGAGAAGTTCAAAATCTTGCACCAATAACAACTCCTTACATCAATATATGCTGGGCACCACCCAGCTGGAAAGCAGCTTAGCAGAAGAGGACCTGGCAGCCACAGCTGACAGGAATTTGAAGAAGAGCCAGTAATGTGCCCTTGCAGCAAAGACTGTGGGGAAATAACAGAAAATTGGCAAGGAGTACTGTAAACACACACTCAAGTGACTTACATCTGGGGTGTCAAAAAACACATATATCATATTAATTGCTGTTTAGCCTTGTGTGTTTGACAAGCAGAACATCTGTGTTTAGATAATATAGGCCTGTGATAGGCTTAGAGACACCCTATCAAACATTCTGGAGATTTATTCTCTGCTGCAGGAAAGATGAAGAACAGTGGTAAACTATGCCTGTGCAAATCCCTGATAGACAGGCAAAACCAGCAGGTTCAGTGACCCTCTAGCATGGACCAAGCTCTACAGTGCTTGGAGCTCTGTTTGTATGCCTGGGTCCTGTTTTGAGGATCCCCAGCTGGTGGAATAACAAAAGTAAATGTACTCTGTGCATTTGGTTGATAGTTTTATGTTTGTTCCTGCATCCTGCCTGTGCTGACTCACGCAAAGGTAAAAAGTATCCTGGCCTCCTCAGACAAAGTACTGCCAGAAGGTCAAGGGTTGTGCTGTACTTGGCTCTGCTGAGGCCACTCCTAGAGTGTTGTACCCAGTTCCAGGCTCCTCACTAAAGGAGAGATATGGACATGGCAAACAGAGTCCAAGGAAGGGCCCCAAAGATGTTTAAAGGACTGGAGCATCATTGCTGTAGGAAAAGATTGACACAGCTGGGAGAGTTAAGTCTGGAGAATATGAGGCTCAGAGAGAATCTTACTCTGTATGGGAAGACCTGAATAGACAATGCAAAGAAAGCAGAGCCAGCAGTGCCCAGTGACAGGACAGAGTTAATGGGTACAAATTGAAGCACAGGAGGTTCCCTCTGAACATCATTTACTGTGAGGGTGTCAGAGCACTGGTGCATGCTGCCCAGACAATGTGTGCATCTCACTCCTTGCCTATATTCAAAAGCTGTCTGGACACAACTGAGGGCACCTGGTTCCAGGCAGCACTACACAGACCTGGAGAGTGGAACCGATGACTTCTAAAGGTCCCTTTCAGCCTCAACCTTTCTGTGATTTTGCAGTTCTCTGAAAAAGCCACTCACCTTTCTATTATGTGAGGCTACAGGGTGTGCTGATGAGAAAACCATAAACTGATTTCATCAGAATCTCTTTTCATCAGATGAAATTCTTTTCATGAAGATTAGTCAGCTTTGGTCAAACATTTCTGTTCTTTTTTTTTATCCCCAAAAGCTGTTTGTCTCAGTGCAATTCTATTAAAGCAGGGTTATCCATGGCACTTGACAAGCTCTTAGCTCTAAACCTTGAAGGCTGTGGGACATTGAGGTATAAGTTAACACATGTAGGAAGGGTTGCTGAGACATTAGCTCATACAGTCTGTGCTTTGAGTGAAGGGACTGAGAGCTGAAGTATCTCCACACCAGGATGTCCCTCCAGTTTATTCTTGCTGGTCCCTAATAGACACAAGGAATTTAGCCATAGCTTCTGATTATCCATAGCTTCTGATACCCATAGCTTGTCATAATCCTAGTATTCTCATACTGTATAAATGTAATGTGTGACAGCTATTCATTAAAGTTTTATCTTCTGTGAATCTATCTATACTTGTATCCATGTATTCCTTCCATTAATTCATGAGTCAATGGATAAAATCTATTACGTATATATGTAACTTAATGTATATCCTCACCTTTCTAAAAATTCTCCTCTCTGAATGATGCCCAGTGCTATTTCATTATACAGGGTTTCTTCCTGTATTTCTGATGCAGACTTATACTCCACTCATGTATCTCTAAAAGCTTCTAATCTCACTCTCCTTGGATATCACAGTTACCTGTTTCTTCCATCTTGATGCCAATGCTGTTTTATTTTACTCTCTGCTTTGTCTCTGTGGAGCAGAAATTCAGGGTTATTTCAGGTTTCTTTGTTTGTTTGTTGTTTTTGGGTTTTTTTTTTATCTTCCAGGCTTCTTCCACATGCCATTAACTTAGTGTCTATATAGTTTTTCTAAAACTCATATTTTACACTACAACTCAGTTGATAAAATAAATGTAGTGGTATACAGCCATCCATCCAATGATGGATTAGATAGTGGTGTACCATCTAAGTCAATGCAACTCCATACTTCATAGTCATCTCTTCCCCTTGATTAGATTTGACTCTTCCACGCCAGAAGAAATGTGTTACATTTTGCTCAGAATGTTACAGCAAGAGTTTTTGACTCCATTTTATATCACTCTGAAGCTGTTAGACAGGAAAGACACTTCATCCACCAACACCTGCTTTGAATTTAAGCTCTTTGTTTTTCTGCATTGTTCAGTAATTTGCCTCAGCTGAATCATCTGTTTCCTCCCAAACTCTGATCCCTTTTCCAAAACTGTTTGGGTCTGTATGTATCTGTATGCTACATTAGTGTTTGAAATAATCTCTCACTTTCTGTGTATCAAGGATAACGATGCCTTTCAAATTCTTTTCTAAAACCTACTTCTTTAGCCCATCCTTTTTTCAGTGTCACTTTTGAGTAATCTGCCTCCTTATAGATCTCCACTTTTTAACCTCCTGTATCTAGAACCCAGATTTCAGACGATATAATCATCTTCAAACCATTTATTTAAGCATGTGTAGCTACACAATCTACTTACGATTAGTTTAAAACCTGAGTTCCTCTGGATTTTTTAGCCTCATTCAGCATTAAACTTTCCTTCAAACGAGTTTTTATTCCCCTGCTGCCAGTGGCAGCGAACATCCTGCCTGTCAGCCTTAAACATTTTATGTGTACCTTCAGGCTTTCAGTAAGGCAGTGAATCTGCCTGGGAGTCTATCTGAGCCCAATGGAATTGCCTATCCATTACAATTCTCTAGTACACTACCCTCTGCAGCTCAATTCTACATCAAAATTTAGGATTCATTTTTGTTATTCTTGCACAAGAAAATCATGGTACATGCAAAATCTAATAATAACCATTTAAAAAATCTGGTCTGTTTTGGGGCTTTTCCCTTTTTTTTTTTTTTTTTAAGAAATGTTTCCTCTGTGACTTTATAAAGATAAGTGAATGTAATTCTTGAGGTATTGTGTACAGCCTTCCAAAAAGAAAAAATGAAAAGCACATTGGACAAGCATTAAGAACTTCCAGTTAAGCAGTTCAGTAAGTGGTAGAATGTTATATCACAAAACTGAGGAATGAAGTGCCTGCTTCCGAGTGTCTCTACCAAATAAGGGATTGCAATAAAGTTCACAAGGGTTTTAATAATCCAGTGATATTTCTGTATTATCTCATATAATACGTGTGGCAGTGGATCAGCTCCACCTCCTGGAATATGGACTCTACAGTGACAAGTAAATCTACATGCCTCATTTGAAAATATTAAAATAATGCAGTTACCATTTCTCACGGCCATCAGTGCCTCTCTAAATAAGCAACTTTTCTTGAGCTGCTGGGGCACAGCACTCAAGCAGACCAGAATATAATATGAAGATGACCTTGTTGCTCCACCCCTGCACAGCTGTAGATAGAAGCAGATTAACAGTACTGGTTAGGTAAGGCGAAGTCCTTAACTTGTGTAGGCAACCTTAAGGGTAAAGTAGCACCACAAAGCCTTTTATGTATCTGTTTGTGGAGGAAAGATGTAAGGAAAGTAAGTGATAATCTCTAAAAGCAGGACAAAGCACAAATCCCTAGCATTATCAGAAAGTGATGAAGAATTAGAATGGATCAAATCTGGAATGGTTTACCAGTGAGTGTACATGAATGTGGCCTAGAGAAATTATTCTGTCAATGACAAAGAAGTATTTTCCTCTGAAAAAAGGAAAATAAGAAAGAAAATCTTGCTTTATGTAATTTTTTCCTCTTAGGAATAATCCAAATAGAAATTTGTTTTAAAATTTTAATAGACATAAATTTAAATATTTTTATTTCAGTTTTTGGTTTCAAGGACTTGCTCTATTAAAAACAGTCTCTTTCTAGATGGTCATTTGAGATTTACTTTTTTTTAAAAAAAAAGTTAATATTCTTCTGAGTGTTGCAAATTCTGCAAGAGAAAACCTCACAGTGTCATGTGAAAATCCATTCTTGAACTTTTACACAGACTTCATGCCTTTGTAGATCCTATAAAGAACAGCATCTACCCACTGTAAAGGTATGTCATTGCTTTTTTTGGCTCACCACCTCTTCACTGTGTATAGTTTTAAAAAGTCAAAGGAATTACAATTTCACAGTACCATGTAAAACTCTGTGTGTCTGATAGCAGCGCATACATGTACATGGAGATCTGTGGTCTTACAAGACCCCTCTCTAGACACTAAGGAAAGCAACACATCTCATCTAGAAAGGAAAAGATTTATAATTTATGCATGTTTATTAATTATTTTGTTTAACTGCTTCATGCCAGCTTTATGAAACAAATTGTATTCATACCATTCTGATAGCTACTTAATTGTGCATGAATAATGAAGGCATAAAATCTTCAAGCAAAGCTGTGCTGTCAGAATTGAATTATGAATGGAAACCTTTTTTTCAATATCAAAGATTTTTAGTAGTGGTGAATATTCTGCTCCCATATTCTTAAAGAAAATCAGAGGTCTCACTGCAGAAAATTCTGAGACTATTTTTGAAAAGGTGAATGACATTATCTGAAAAAAAATATTTCTGTGCAAATTTCACTGGTGTGGTGTTCCACAATGCAATCCACAGACTGGATACAGAGATGCAAGAGGAGGCAGCTCTAGGAAGCTGTAAGGAATCCTGCATGTACATGTGGATGGTCCTGGGCGCGTTCTTAGCCAAAGGCTTACGGTGTAAGGATGTCAAGATGTCAAGCAGCACCTCCAGCCGACCTGCGGCTGGGGGACAGCGGCGAGCAGCAGGCTGGGGCTGGCACGGGCGACCCTGCGCTGCCACCTGCTGTCACCAGCGGTGCCACAGCCTCCTCCGGGACCGGACGGGACTGGATCCACCGGGCGCGCCCTCCTTGGGGCGTCCTTCCCTTCCCTGCCTTTACCTGGCATGGATCTACCAAGAGATGGGATGAACAAAAAGCCTCCTCTGGCACATGTTGTGCTTCCAGATGTTTCCACGTGCAGAAGAGTGATGTAATGGCTTCGTGTGCAACCATCACTAGCAATGGGGGTCCTCTCTGAGTGGTGACCGTACTGTGCCCCCCTCTCTCTGTACATCAGCTTTAGTTGCGACAGTTCCTCTAGCCTCACCTATGTAATTCCCTCTATATTTATTCCCAACCCAATAGGAATGATCTATTAGGAATAAGACATACACAGGAATGTATATCCCAACATAGGAATGATCTAATACATCATGACCAGGAAACAGAGTTCTAAGTCCCTTCCTTATCCTTGGGAACTTCAGACAGGTGGCTCAGGGCAAAGATGGGGGACCTGTGTAACACCACAGTCCAGCCAGGAAATCTGTCATATACATTCATCCTGTGACTGAAAAAAACCCCACATTTATTTATTTATTTCCAAGTTTTGTTGCTTTGTTGTTTTGGGAGGTTTTTGGGGTGTTTTTTTTTTTGTTTTTTTTTTTTTTTAGGCTTTTTGTTGTTTGTGGGGGTTTTTTTGTTTGTTTGTTTTTGAGGGTTTTTTGTTGGTGGTGGTGGTGGTGGTGGTGGGGTTTTTTTTGTTTGCTTTGGTTTCTTTTGTTTTGGTTTGGTTTTTGTTTTTTTTTTTACCCAAGAGAAATGTAATATGCTGACAGAGACTGCAAGCACTCTAACCCAGACTAACTGCATTTTCAATAGTCAGGATAGTTAATGCCTCTAATATGAGAAGTGTCAGTATTTAAACCATCCAGCGATCCTCTGATTGTAGAGGTTTGAGTGTAGTGGTTTGAAAATCAGTAATTCTACTGTGAGAAGAAGAAGGGAGGGGGCAGGGGAGAAGGGGACGAAAAAAAAGAATGAAATAAAAATGAAAATCAAATCGTATGTGTAACACAATCTTTTCTAAAACAGGGGCAGCCTTTCATTTCCACAACAGCCTGCCGGATCCACAGACAACTAGCAATCACTGTGCTGTCACAGGGAGTTGCAGGGGTACAGTTAGGCACAGTGTTTAGAGATTCATGTCCCTAGCACCTCCTCCCTGAGGTTTATTTTCACTGTCCTTAAACATTAAGAAAAATGAAATCTTTGATGTAACTTTTAAAAATAACTACACTGGGGTTTTCAGCTTCAGAATAATCAGGTTTTTGTAATTCAGCCCACCCTAAATAAAGACAAACAAAAATATGTATTGTTACTGATTTCTTTTTCTTCTTCATGCAGCCTGTAAATTGGTTTTATTCTCAACATAGTGAATATAAAAGCTTTCTGTGTACAACCAGACTCCATTTACTGCAGTTCATTTCAAGTCTATAGATTCCTTGCAATTACTAATTGTGTTACAAATGTTTTATATATTTACCTCCTGATTCTCTGGAGTACAATGGACTCATATTTTATACCATTAAATGTGTTTATTCAGTTTAGCAAAACAAACATACATTAGATTTTGTGCTTGGTACATTTTTTATTATTAGGACAGAACATTTTCTATATGACATGACAAATCATTTATGGAACTCCTAATATGTCCTATTTTGTAGATGTTCAACACTTCCAAAAATTAAGGTATTTAACTGCAGGCTTTAACCATTGCATGTGTTGTGGCTTTTCCTACTTCACATAGGCTAGCTTTAAAGTCTTCATTTGTATATAAGTTCTATAGATTAAATTCAATTGAAAAATCATGAATTGCTGTGGAAAATAATCAAAATATGAGTAAGAACATAATACATAAATAATAAGTTTATAGTCTGCTGTTTTGTTAATAATCCCTCAGAGTTTGGGAAGTGAGATCTTTAATTTAGGGCAAAATCTTGTTCCAACACATACAGTCCTACATAGGTTAGGGCTACAATTTGGTGGACAAGAACAGTGTTCATCTTGTTTTCCAGAGTGAAATGACTAAAATGAATATGCAACATTAGAATATGACTAGAGAGTCCTCTTTCTTGATCTTGACCAGAAATACTGAGGGGATTCATGATCTCTGTGCCACCCTTATTTGGTTTATCTAATTGGATTGGTAAGAATTTCCCAATAATCTGCTTAGATGTGTCTGGTCTAAGGTGGAGACCCACCTTTCTTCTGAAGATGGAAATAATACCTCCACTTAACCTTGGGCCTCTGTACTTTGATAGAAAAACTCTGAGATTTTATACAGTCTTGCTAATACTTTTTCACTTCAGGGAAGGTACCTTTTTGTTCCTGGAAGCTCTGGCATACAGAATTCTTCCATTGGTAACAACACTGAGTCATGCAATAATTTCCTCCTTTTCTGTTGACCTGGCCTGTTGTTGGGAGGAAACACAGGTACATGGGGGAACAATGCACAGCGTCATCTCTGGCCACCAAGCTGGGATCTGATAGTTAAGCATAGCAAACTAAACTGTTGATGCGCTTCTGCCACAGTGACATCCATCATAAATCCACTTTAAAATGGGTATGACAGTGGGTATATGTTTTTTTTCCTTTATTGACACCTAAAAAAAGAAAAATAAGGAAGCTTAGTTTATAGTTAAGATTGTGTATTAAACCTGAAGATGACAATGGTTAAATGAAATCAATTCTGCCTGAAAGTGCAGTCTATGTAAGTTTGGAGGGATTTGATACATCTGAAGGTAAGTTTAGTTGTTGTCATGCTTATCAGGTGGACCATTCTTGTAATGCTGTGGTTTTTTTCATAGGTGACACTACCGTATGCAGTTCTTCACAAGACACAACTTGAAATATTTTGATAAAATGAGATGCTTGCGGAAACGATCAGCAGTGTCATTCTTAGGAATCCTTGTTGTTTGCTTGCTGTTCATGAACTTGTACATTGAAGATAGTTATGTTTTGGTAAGTTGCAAAGAATTGATCCTGGAACAACAAAATAGTAAAACACCCCTAATAAAATGGTAAATTGTTGAGGATAAACTACATCTAAAATATTTGTGTGAGCTGGGAGCTTGTTTTTCAGTATACACTGCAAATCTCACCTCTGAATACTTCATTAAATGTTATTAAAGAAATAAAATTATAAAATAAAATTTGCACCCATTCTATCTGCTTTAAGCTCCTTGCATAAATAATTTCATTTTAGTGAGTTTATTTTGTGTTTTTCCTACTTTTTGTAACTCAGATTTTAGTCTGATGGGTTCAGTGCCACAGCATTAAAAATTAGACAAATGAAACCTAATGTAAGTTTATGATTTTGAAAAAAATTGTAGAAATATTTATGTTAGGAATTTCAACAAGTAAGCTACTGACAACATAGCATAACTCTACGTTTTACGTGTAACCTAGGGGTGTGTCAGCGCTGAATGCCAAGTGAGCCCTAGAGACTCGATTAAAGGATTGAATTTCCAGTTCTTCGGAGATTGGACTGGGCCCAGTAAAAAAACATACTGGTTGAAAATTGAATCTTGCAAATAGTAAAATGACTATAAACAGAATTTGTTATATTGTGATATGACTAGATAGTGCTGTCTTTATCTTGAATTGAACAGAGACAGTGTGGATTTTCCAAAATTTTGAGCGGTGAATTCAGATCCCATTTGCATCTGAAAAGAAAAATAATAGTATGTCAAAAAGTATAATACACGAGCAGCAAAATCCTTACATTGTTTGTCAGAACCATATATGCAGTTTTAATTATTTTAATTTAAAATATTATAACTATGTAATTACCTATAACAGTACTGTAAATATTTACAATATTAATATTATGCTAGTACTTTTTTAGGCCATTGAAAAGATAGCCCATTCTTGTAGCATGTTACTCCATTACAGGCATATTTCTTTGTGTACCACAAAGGTTTTTCACTTTTTTATTTACTTAACATTTCTTGGTTATGATTAAATGTGACCTGGCTTATCACTTTTTTTTTCCTAGTGGCATTTTCCCTAATGTTTCTCCTCTGTTCACTAATTGCTTCAAAGTCCCCCAGATGTTTCTGAAAGTGCTTTTATTATAACTGCTAATGGTGTTCCTCTTGGCTTGTTTTTGAAATCTTTTCCTGTCCTATTTGCCAGCTCCCCAGATGGCTCCATGTCTTATTCTTAATTTCTCTTTCCACCCTCCCCTCCCCTGCCTTTTATAAATTCACTCTCTTTCATTGCTTCTCTCATCACAGTTCTGGCATGTTTGCATTCATGCAGCTCTCAGCCAAGTCTCTTGCCAAGTCTCCTGAGAGTTCTTCCAGGTCTCTTGATACCTTTATGGTCCATCAAGTATTTTTCAAGTGTGTTAGGATGTTGACTTTTCAACTTATTTATTTAGTTTTATTCTCAAACTTCCTGACCCTGTCTGGCAGCTCCAAACACACCCTGTCTGGTGTGTTTTCTCTGCTAAGGTAAAAGATTAGCAATTTCGCTGTTTGTGGTGAAGAGAAATATACTTGGGAAAAGCTTTTGAGCACAGCAGGCTAACCAGTTTCCCTCAGGGAATGAAAATCTGAAAGTCCTTAGAGCCCCAAATGCTCTCTGAATTGCAGCCAATCTCCTGCTGGACGAAGGTAACTGGTAGAGGGAAGACAACTGACCCAGAACTCCTCCTCCCAGTCTCAGGCAGCAGGCTGTGCAAGGGGTGGTTGTGCTGGTGTCTCTGGCACCAGATGTAACACAAGTGGTCTTTTTCAAAAAGTTAGTGTTAAAATGACATTCATTTTGGTAAACCTTAAGAAGGGAGAAGAGAAACCTTCTGGTTTTGCTCAAAGGGTCCAACATATCCAGAGAATCGCTTCACTGTTTTCTGCAGGGCATTTGCTGCAGAAATGGAAAGTAAGAGCCCATGTGGCAAAATAACTGAAGTATGTTGGGTAGAGGGTCTGCAGTTAAGCAGTGCTGATACATGTGTATTAGAAAAGCAGTTTAAGGTGCTTCATCTACAATGTATGAACTGCATTTCATCAAGCATTCTGAAGACATACCAAGCTAAAATTTACCAGATATCACAATATACACAAGGGGGTCTTCTACCTATTCAGAGTTGTAAGTGGATTGTAAGTGAAGCATGTGTTCTGCACTCTTCTATGAATACTAATCACTCTTTTGGGCACTATGCAAAGAATTACACTATTGTAATTAACACAGCATCCTTAGCAGAGCAGGATATCTTCATAAAGGGTGGAGGACTGTGGCATTTCATCCTATGGCACCCACATGAAACTCCCAGCAAACACTGGAATGTAAGTTAGAGGTTAGTGAACAGATGAAAGCCAAAACCATTCTAGAAAAGCTAGAGAAGAAAACCAAGGAGAGTTAATCAAGCTCCTCAGCTTCACTGACATCTACATAGCTAGAGATAGAAGAAACAGATTTTAATCTTTTGAAAAAGTCCAGATTTCAGTTTTGCCCATCGTTCAACAAAAGAATGAAAGAGCAGCTATTAAAAAGAAATGTTAGCCACAAAAGGCATTTATTAAAGAGGGGGGAAAAAGGAAAATTTTTGTGGTCAGTTTAGATGTTTTGCTTATTAAAATCAAAATATTTTCTTCTGACATTGTCTATTTCTAAATATTTTATGTAGCAAAACCTCAGCAGAATAAGTTTCCATTCCAAGACCTTATGAAACAAGGAATTTTGGTGCTCCATTCTGGAACCCGTGACACAATGTTTTGTTTGCTTCTCAGATATTAAAGAAAGGGTTTTGAAAAAAGAAAGTTTTTGGACCAGCCTTTTTTGTTTTCCACCTAACATTTTTCATGGAAAAACTCTTGAAGTTTTGGTGTATTTTCTTTCTAGAGCATTAGGTTACATTTTAATCTTGAACCTGATCATCAAATTTCCTCTCATAATTTATGAGCAAATACAAAGTGGCACATAAGCACTTGAGAGAAATTACTCAAGAGACACTGAAAATCAAGAGAGCATAACAGTGCAGGTAGATGCTCCTGGATGTCAGCCAAATATCTTTACTAAGCTCAGAAGTGGATTTTTTACTACTTCTATGCAAGAAAAACAATGAACTATAAATGAATATAAGATCAGTTTACAGAAAGATTTATTTGTGCTATAAAATATAGCTTTGACACATTTTTTAATATTTATGCCATTAAATATGAGCACTGTTTACTCTTTCTGTGGCTGATGAAGCCACTCTTTCCATTCTGTGCCTTTACTATGACTAGGGAAGCCTCTTGGAAGGACTGAAGAAGGAGGAAGGAAGAGGAGGTGTGGTGATAAATGTACCTTTTAACTATGCCATCAAACAGTGTTCTCCAAATTCAGAGAAACTTCTACATGATCACATGCATTTCTTCTTATCACAAACCTGAGTCAAAGCTTCTCAGAAAAATACTAAAATGAGCCAGGTGCCAGGATCTAGATTTGTCTTTCCTTTGCAGCAGTTTTGGTAGATTTTTTGAATCACTAGAAACATTTTTTAAAGTCTTCTGTGTTTCCAAATCTGTGAAAATTATCTTATCTGTTGCTGAGTGATATTTGCTTATCCCTCTTTTGAATATCACAGCATTTTTGGCCAATAATTTAATATTTGCTACTTTTCCAGAGTTTTATGCAAAGTGATTTTTTTTTCTTTTCCTTTTACAGTAATCTGAAGGTTTATGGTAGGTTTTTTGTAGCCAGAATGTATGATATTCAGTAATGTCTGTTCTTTTGGGGGGGGGTTTGTTTGCTCGTTTGCTTTTGTTTTAAATGAGGTGACATCTACATGCTTTCATGAAAGCTGAAACTGAAAAATGTTGTTCTTGGAAACCTGCCTGTCCATGTTTCCTCTCTAACTGGAATTCACAAATGTGTTTCCCTCTCTCTCCCTTTTTTGTTATTTTTGTTTTCCTGCTAATAGGAAGGGGACAAGCAGTTAATCAGAGAAACAGCCACGCACCAGCTCAACCCAGAGCGTTATGTTCACAGTTTTAAAGATTTGTCTAATTTCTCAGGATCTATAAACATTTCCTATCGCTACCTAGCTGGCACACCTTTGCCAAGGAAAAGTAAGTAACTGCAATTAGAATATTGCAAAATGAGGTAGTTTAAAAAGGCGTGAAATCCATATCGTCCCTGTGGTATTTCTATGAAAGAGAGGATGAGTTAAGCAGCGCCAGTCCCAAGAGAGTTCATGGACATTCTTGAGTGGCCTCTAGTCCAGACCTAGCAGTGATTTCCCTGCAGCCTGATTGCCTTCTGACCAGCTACCTGAGTTGTAGATGTCCTGCCAGCAGCCCCTGGGTGGTCTGTGGGAGCATAATTCCATGGATCTCCTCCCAGGCAAGAGGAAGATGATTTAAAAAGCAGAAGCATATGCATGCTTCTGCAATCACCTTCTGAGACCATACTGTCAATCTCTATATAAGGGGTAAATCCAATCTTAAGTATACTTGGCATCATATAGATGCACCCCTCAGGTCTGCTATCCTGCTGGCCCAGCAGCTGCAAATGGACCTCCTTGCTCTTTTAGTTGTGCTAAAAAGGGAGCTGAATTGTTCTATTATTGTGACAGTAAAGGAGGATTCTTCTCACAGCCATTTGCAGATGGACTATTTAATTATTCTTATTTCGTGCATGGTTCAAGACTTCTAAAAGTGAAATATGGCCATACCTAGACTTTAGGCAGGTGTCCTTTGGGTTCAAAGGAAATTTCCTTTGAAATCAACCATTTCATATACATAAACAAAGCTCTGAAGTCCAAGCCCAGAAGGTAAAATAAAATAATATGGGAGTTTCAGAAAGCTATAAAGTCTGTTCAAATTAGATTTGAAAAATTTGGGGCTCTGTTGCAGTGTAAAGGACTTCTGGGGGTTGTGCTTCACTGTACCACTTCATTTTGAGCAGACTTAAGCCTCAAGGGAAACCCTGAATTACTATCAGAACAGTTTTTTACTACATTTTAAGAAAGTTGGGGTAGGTTCAACTTAGGTACACCCTGTCAATTACAAAGTCTTAACATTTTTTACATCAGAATTTACCAAAAATAGAGATATATTTGCAAATATCTGAAAAAAAATCCTGATTTAGAATGCTGGTAAAAATGCAATGGCAATGACTAAAAAACTGCAGAAATGAAATTTCTTGTTTTATAAGATATATCTCTGTCTAGAAAGAATTTAACAGCATTAAAAATTATTTGTGCAAGCAAGGGGAGAAGTTATCTTCTACTTTAAAATAATGTCTAAATTGCAGGTTGTTCCCTGTAAAATGCTTGAGTCCTGAAAGAGGGTTAGAATTAAAACTACTGGCAAGGAAACACTAGACAAATTCACCTAAAATCAACACACTGAGAAATCATTATCCATGCAAAATTCATAAAACTGTAAAGTTATGCATAGATGTAACTAGACTTTTAGAGGGCTTAAAATTATAGAAATGCTGCATTTGGTAGTTTCTTGCTTTCAAAATATGGTGTGAATATTCCCCTCATAATCCCCTTTCTTTTGGCAGATTTGCAGTCTTATCATTGTATATGTGGTTTTGTCTACAAGGCATAAACGTACACACTGCTTTGGCATTTGTCCCCAGCGTGCCACTCCTGGCAGTAAACAAGTGAATGTTTAACACAATAGTCTCCATATGTCTATTTGCTTGCAATATCATACCTCTTAATGAAAAGGCAATAAGGTCCTTTGTCACTTTCATCTTAATAAACTCACATACCAAATTTCTCAGTCTTCACTGTTCCTGAGGTTTATTTAATATAAACACAGCTCTGGAGAATATCTTTGTGATAAAATTGCTTCCAATATCAGATACTCAAGTTTTTGTTTGAATTGTCTTTTGTACAGGGTATCTTACAATTGGACTATCCTCTGTAAAACGGAAAAAGGGAAACTACTTGCTCGAGACCATCAAGTCCATATTTGAGCAGTCAAGCTATGATGAACTCAAAGAAATTGCAGTGGTAGTACAGCTGGCAGATTTTGACTCAGCCTGGTGCGAAGGGATGGTCCAGGATATTTCACAGAAATTTGCACATCACATAATTGCAGGCAGATTAATAGTTATTCATGTCCCTGAGGATTACTATCCTGTACTGGATGGCCTTAAGAGAAATTACAATGACCCCGAGGACCGTGTGAAGTTTCGATCAAAACAAAATGTAGATTATGCTTTCCTTCTAAACTTTTGTGCTAATCTTTCTGACTATTATGTGATGCTGGAAGATGATGTTCGCTGCTCAAAGAATTTTTTGACTGCTGTTAAGAAAGTAATTACCTCACGAGAAGGATCCTACTGGGTGACACTGGAATTCTCCAAGCTGGGGTACATTGGAAAGCTTTACCATTCCCATGACCTACCACGCCTGGCCCATTTTCTATTGATGTTTTACCAAGAAATGCCTTGCGATTGGTTGCTCATCCACTTTCGTGGGCTGTTAGCTCAAAAGGAAGTGATACGTTTTAAGCCATCTCTCTTCCAGCACATGGGATACTACTCATCTTACAAAGGAGCAGAAAATAAGTTAAAGGATGATGATTTTGAAGAGGAATCCTTTGATATCCCTGACAACCCACCTGCAAACTTGCACACCAATATGAATGTATTTGAAAACTATGAGGCAAGCAAGGCTTACAGCAGCATTGATGAGTACTTCTGGGGCAAAGCTCCTTCTACTGGAGACTTCTATGGGATTGTATTTGAAAAGCCCATTAAAATCAGTAAAATTAAAGTTGTCACTGGAACTGAAGATCGGCAGAATGACATTTTACATCATGGGGCCCTGGAAGTAGGTGAAAAGATTGTAGGCAGTAAAAAAGGAAGACAATGTACGACTTACTTGAGACTAGGGGAGTTCAAAAATGGGAATTTTGAAATAACAGATGTAGAGCACAAAGTTCTGTTTGATATTAACTGCATGAGAATACTTGTTACTAAAAGCCAAAAAGAATGGCTGATCATTAGGAGCATTAGTGTCTGGACTTCTCAAACACCAAATCAATAGAGCAAGGCCACCTGAGAAGGTACAGAGTGCATACAATCAACTGGGTCACAAATGGTGCCACTCCCCAGCAAAACAGACACTTCAGCTCTTCACTAGAGACACAGAATTTCTGGGGAAATCACAAAACAAGTAAAGCAATTTATTTTTTACCAGTTTGGTCAGGCAATATACAAACATTTATTTGTTGAAAATTTTGAATTTTATAGGAAAAAAAAAGGTTCTCAAACTTCTCTTGAGATCTTTAAACCCTTTTTTTAATTATTACTTCTCTGTAAGAGAGATCTTGTGGACTATACAGAACAAAAAAATCTGTCATATAACTGCCAAAACATTTAAATCTATGGCCATTATATTGTGAAAAGAAATTGGATTGCACCTTATGCACATAAAAATTTAAAATCTTATAGTAGTATGCGTTTGTACTGTAGTTGGTAATGTGTTTCTTTTCCAGGCAGTTGTGACAAGGAGATCTGTCCTGAAACTGGCAGTTTACTTCTGAGCACTGTAAGAAAATAATGTGGCTAGTCATTGCAACTTCTTGTCAAAAGGGAATGTATAAAATTATAAATCTGACATGACAATTATGTAAAAAATAGATAATTGCATCTGTTTTTCTGTCTCAACAAATATCCTTTGTTCTTTTTCCTGGCTCCTTTCACTGAAATGAGCCCTACTTGGATTCTACATTACCTAAGGGACCAATTTATTCTCCTTACTTGTTCAAATTGCCTCACACCAAGCAAGCCTTCTGCTTGACTACCAATGTCAGTATCAAACCCAGGTACCTCAAGAGCAGCACTGCTCTCTTAGAGAGGCATCTCAACAGATCTCAGCTTCAATATTTTTTGTTCCTTCATGACATGGAGAACTCCCCCTGAGAAATTTGCAGACAGCTGAATACTACAGCATGGTTTCCAAGGATTGTCATACCTTCCATATCTACCTGTCCAATTCATGCATGATACAAATACAAAATCTACTGGGTTAATCAGTTGGGGGTGAATGCAATCTCCAGTCTGTCCTGAATGATCTGTAGTCAATAGAAGAGACACAAAATTAAGAATCCTAATACAATGAGAAATTAATTTGTTTCTTAATTAGGAGGGGTTTGGGTGTTTGGGGGTTTTTCTAAGTTTTCTAATTCTGAATGTATTACTATTGTAGACATCTTACAGACTGCCTCTGGTTATTTCCTATAAACATATTTTGTCTGGCTTTAGACAACAAGCAGAAAAGTTCCTCCAGTCCATATGACTTCAATGTAAGCTCTGGGCTTCTAGTGCATCACACAGGAATCTGTATGGCATATGATTTACACTATATGCATACATTTAGACTAAGAGAATCTATGGGGTTTTTTTTCCTCTAAGAAACTCCCTAGATTGTCTCAGTAGGCACACTAAGAAATACATGAGTAGCAAGTGAGACAAAGATGAGCATTTTATTTTCAATCTCATGAATCCTGTGCTTATCATCTGATTGCATTTAGGGGGTTTAGTTAAACCTGGAAGGCTAGAATTAAATTTCAAGAATGCTTGCACTGACAAAGACTGAGCTAGCTACTGGATGAGTACATACAAACCTAACATGGCTATTTCAGGTTAAATTATTTTTTAAATCTACACAAAACGTCAATGCAATTGATTTTCCTGGTTCATAAATCTGGATAAATTCGAGTCCAGCTTTGGAAAATCACCCAATACAGAGGTAAGGTATATTGTCAAATAAGTCTTCTGATATATGCTTCTACATAATTCAGAAAAACATCTTTTTTCTCCAAGAAAGCCTTTGTTTCTTTGTTCCTTAATATGCACCTAAATGTCTGGGCTTTTACATACATATCTGCAATAAAATAATCTAAAAGTGTCATACATGCTCAACTTGAAAAGGAAAATTAAAGCTGTCTTTAAAAAAAATAAAAAAAGGCAAATACATGCTAATCCTAAATTATTATATATACTTATGAAGGACTTGCTTTATAATATCGATAGTCCACATTTCAAAAGTAATTAGCTGGTAATTAGTTATTAGTCAATTCACTTTTTTTTTCAATAAACTGTCAGTCTTCTATTTTTTCTTTTATAGAATCACAGAATGATTTGGGTTTAAAGGACCTTAAAGATCATCTAGTTCCAAGCCCCCTGCTATGGACAGAGATTTCTTCCACTGGATCAGGTTGCACAGAGCCACATCCAGACCAGTATTGAACACTTCCAAGGATGGGGCATTCACAACTCTTCTGGGCAACCTGTTCCAGTGTCTTGTTGTCACCATAGTAAAGAATTTCTTCCCAGTATCTATTCTAAACCTACTTTCAACTTCAAGCCATTCCCCCTTGTCCTGCCACTACATCCCCTGGTAAAAAGTTATTTTCCAGCTCTCATGCAGGCTCTCTTTAGGTGCTATAAAGTCGCTATGGAGCTGTCTGTTCTGCAGCTGAACAACTCTGAGCCTTTACTCAAAGCAGAGGTACTCCAGCCCTCCAATCATTTCTGTAGCTCTCCTCTGTATCCACTTCACCATTAACTTGTAATTCATTAATTTTCCTTTAATAAACAAGATAAACATTACTAGGTTAATCAGGAGCCTTTACTTTTATTCAGAAATGCAATATGTCTGAAGCAATTTTCTAAATTAGAATTGAAAATACACTCAATCCCAAGATTTCAAATACTCTTGCAATCAAAACCATAGACAATGTGAAGGGCAAGTACAAATTAAATGCTCTCAACATGAGCCTAAGCAAACTAAATGGTATTTTTTAATTACAAGCTGAACAAAACTGCTTTCCTTTTCAAAATAACACTAGTAATGGATCTCATATTTGGCACAATGGCTTAGCAGCAAGATCTCTCATCTGGTTGTTACCAGTCTTAGGAGATCAAACCCACAAATGCCCTCAGAGAAAGCTTTTGTTTCCTTGGCTGTGAATCCTGGTAAGTGCTAAGAATGAGAGACAGGAACCATTCTTGTTGAATTTGACCTGACTTTGAAGAGATAATTAACACTACATTTATTCCATGAGATTCTAGAATTCAGTTATGAAAGCTAATGTTTTGAGCACTCACTGTAGGCCATCCAGCTTCTCCTTCACTGAACATGTATTTTATCTATCACATTCACACAAAAAATGTTACCAGATTCTGGAAGGAAAAAAAAAGAAAAAAAGAAAATAGAAAAAAGAAGCCATAAAATTGATGATAACTGGTTTTCAGGCAGATTTCAAAAAGATATATTTGAAGACGTGTTTTATTCACATGCTAGGAAAAGTAATTGTCTTCTGCAAGGAAAATATTTAATCAGAGATTTATGTCTTCACTAATGCTTTGCAAAACTGGAATTTTCTTTTTTCTTTTTTTTTCCCGCACTAATAAGCAGTATTATAAAGCTCTGTTCTTTGGTGTATAGTGTTGATTCTGTTAGTGTATGTTTCCTGGCTTCATTTGTGAACATCAATATTTTCATACTAAAATGAATCACAGAATCACAGGATAAGCTGTGTTGGAAGAGACCCAAAAGGACCACCTTGTCAAGCCCCTAGTCCTGCACAGAATACCCCAAGGATCACACCCTGTGCCTGAAAGCATTGTCCAAATGCTTCTTGAACTCTGTCAGGCTGGTGCTGTGACCACTTCCTGGGGAGCCTGCTCCAGTGTCCAGCCACCCTCAGGGGGATAAAGCTTTCCTGATGTCCAACCCAAACCTTCCCAGACACAACTTTGGGCCATTCCCTCCTGTTTTGTTACTGATCACCAAAGAGAAGAGATCCTATGATCTAAGAGATCCTGCCCCTCCTATTCCCCTCCACAAGGAAGTTCTTGACAGCATTGAGGTGCCCCCTCAGTCTCCTCTTCTCCATGCTGAATACCCAGGTTACCTCAGCCACTCCTCATTTGGCTTCTCTCTGGCCCTTTGCCAGCTTTGCTGCCCTCCTTTGAATTCTCTCTAAGAGCTTAATTTTTTTTGTGGCACCCAAAACTGTCCCCAACACTCAAGGTGAGGCCACCCCAGTGCAGAGCAGAGGGGACAATCCCCTCCCTTGCTGGGCTGGTGATGCTGTGCCTGAAGCCCCCAGGACAAAGTTGGCCCTCCTGGCTGCCAGGACACTGCTGACTCATGGTCAACTTGCTATCAGCTGTAACCCCCAGGTCCCTTTCCACAGCTCTGCTTTCCCCAGTCTCTCAGCATCTCATTCCCCAGTCTGTCCATACACCCAGGGTTGCCCAATCCCAAGTGCAGAATCCTGCACTTACCCTTGTTGAAATTCTCATGGTTGGTCATTGTCCACCTCTCTAACTTTTTGAGGTGTCTCTGCAGGAACTTTCTGTGAGTTGACAGATCCTTCCAATCCTGTATCATCTGAAAACTCACTTAGAATCCCTTCCAGTCCTGCATTTCAAGTAATTTCTGAAGATGATGAAGAACACAAGGCTGAGATGGTACCCCATGGAGCCCCACTAACAGCAGGACCCCAGTCCAATGTCACCCCATTCACTATAACTCTGTGCCTGACCTGTGAGCCAGTTGCTATCCCATGACACAATGTGTTTATTCAGCTGTCTGTTGGATGTTTTATTCCAGAAGAATCCTGTGAGAGACACTGTCAAAAGTTTTACTGAAATCCAAAAGATTACATCAACCAGCTTCGCTTGATCAACAATTGGGTTACCTTGTCATAAAGGGAAATCAGGTTTGTTAAGCTGGACTTCCCTCTCAAGAAGCTGTACTGGCTGTGTCCAGCGACTGAGTTGTTTTCCAGATGTTTTGCACCTGAATAATCATCATAACATTACCAGGCACTGAAGTGAGACTGAGACTTTCCACAAATACTGAAAATATTGCACTGCAATCTGGACAATGATGCAACTGTTCTGAACTTACCTACATATACTAACACCTTTGGGATTGCTGTTGTATAGCATAGGGAATTCTTGAGAAGTAAAATATTGTTCACTTCAAATTAAAAAAGACATGAGCCCTTACAGCAGAATAAGCAGAATAAACCCAGGACCTGACAATTTTCAGGAAAACCAGTTTTAGAATATTTAAGTAACTACTATGATAAGGACAATTCACTAAGGTTCTATACAAATGTGATCTTTTTTAGATCAATCTTCTAACATGGTGCTCTGTTTTACTGTCTGGTCAGTATTCTTCTATGTAAGACACTAATGTTTTTGTTTTTATAAAAGGACATTGGAAACTTGTTCATTATTGAATTATTACAAGTTAAATAAAGAGCAAACTATGACACCTTAGAGAAGATTTCATTCTGGAAACTTATTAAAATAACAAACCCAATACCTAACTGTCTTAAAAACTGCAGATGGCATCAGTTTTCATTGTAAAGCATTTCCGAGAATCTGATGAAAATAATAGTTTTACTGCTTTCTGTTTAAATTTGCAGTTCTGTTAAACTACATTTAAATAAGTATTAAATTATGAGTTGTAATGCAGATCATGTGTCATGAGCTCTAGCAGTGTCATACCCTCAAATGGTATAGTATTTTGTAAAAACAAGTGGAAACTACAAATGTATCATAATGAAAACAGATTATTTTTATGTCATATGCTATATACAAATACAAATTAATTGGAGCATCTCCACCACTCCATCAGCTTTTCAGATAAAGCAAAATAAGGGGCTTAGCCTTTGTTTGTCAATGCTTAGTCTTTGGAGACAAAAATTATTCAATTTCTACTCCCTTTAATCAAAACTGTGTTGACCTATATATCATAGAAAACTAAAAGGGTGATTTTGCAAAATAATTATATATACACACATACAGAAATATTTGTCTTATTGTCTTCATTTTAGTTTTAGCCACCCTGGAAGACTGAAATGAAGATATTCTCCATATAGGTGTATTTTGGTGTCTTCAGATAGCATTTTCCAATATCTCGCCTCTTTTACTAGTTTTGCTGCAGCAAATACACACTGTGTCACCTAGGTATGCATGGCCTTTGGCAGAACAGTCAGTCATGCTGGTTTTTCTGCAAAAGAAGAGAAATGGTACCATGTCCAGGGTCATCCCACTGTACAAAACTTGTCTAAGATCGGATTCCTTCTATCAGAGTCCTTCATGATGACAGGAGGCCAAGCAAGAGGTTTGTCCTGCACATTCATCTCCTAGATAATTAGAGGTACAGATCTAATTTTGTATGATTAGATATAATACATATAAATCTAGATAAACCTGCATGATTCTTAGTGACTTTTACAGATAATTTCCTATCAGCAACACCATTCTTCCCAGAAGGGATGCTCAGTGTCTTACTCACAAATACCATCTTGCAATGAGAATAATTTTTTGATCTTTAAAAAAAGGAATATGTATCTCCACCTCAATCCAAAGAATTATTTATTGCATGTTAGTCTAACAATGAAATTAAATACAGAGAAAGATTAATTTCAATACCATATCCATAATAGTAGTCTGTTGTTAAATTGCCATGAAATTGATTTGGCAACTGGGTAGATATCAGACTATTTTTCAGCCACATTTTTAGATGTTTTTCAACTGCCATTCTACCTACTACTGTTCTCGAATAAAATTCCACTTTGCTCTGATAGTTGTGAAAAGGTTCTTAAAATTACATGTAGAACTTGAAAGTACTTTAAGTAGGATTATATTACTGATTAAACCCTTTGTCAGCCCTTTGCTAGTCTTAGGTAAGAATTTCACATTTACAAGTAAAGCTGAACATCAAAAGCTGATGTTGATTTCCTCTGTTCAGACAGTTAAATAGCTGCCCTCCTTCTATATTGCTATTTACCCATTAATGTTGGTTTCACTTTTGCTAGACTGAAGTCTGGAGCAAAAATTTAAGGTATTTTGGTTTTTTTTTTCTTTAGTATATCATGCACCACTAAGAGGAAAGATCTAAAAGTGTAAGTTAAACCCTTACATCAGCCTTTGCTGCTACTGAAAGTCCCTTGCAGTGCACTCATTCCACCTGGGATATTTCAGTTCATTTGCAACTTTAGAATCTATTCTATTTTCATGTTAAATTTCCACCAGCACACACAGGCATTCCCTTCTTCTCTCTTTAATTTCAATACTGCATAAATGAACAGCATCTTGGGTGAATATTGCCAAACCACTTTCATCTCCATTCAGGAAACTGGGATGGTTACTGCCATTTATTTCTCAGAATTACTTCCTGCTTCTGGCCATTGCTCACTACATTTAAATGCCACATCTGCTGAGAACACAATAAGCATGCTCTAATGAGACACCCTTTTAAAAGAGAACTACTAATTATTTTTCTTTTTTTGCCATATAAATCTAAGAGTGCATTATCTGATTGTGTCAAAATTATATGCATACTGTTTTACCTCCATGGAAATCCCATAAACCAAACAGGTTTTGTTAATCACTCCTGCAAATGGTTCCTGGCAGCAGCCTGGCTTTGCATTTGCAAAATGAGCCAGGTTTCTCTCTTCCAAAGAGGTGAATAGCAACTTTCAAGGTAGGAAAAAAGAAAAAAAAATCTCAAACAGGTCTTCTCTCCAGTGGTGTCTGCTACCTTTCAAAGGTACAATTTCTTCTCTATGTTTCCTCTCTTCTCTCACGCAAAATTGTATATTAAAATCAGCAAGAGGTCCTCCTTCCCAATACCTCAACTCACTCCCATCTGTACACTCATAGTTTTCTTTTGTAAAGGGATAGTTGTAGTTTTATTTTATGCAGAAATTCTTAAAATTTGGGGAATAAATGACATAACACAGCCAATAAATTTTTTCAAAGGTTCATGTTGAATTTTTTAAACACTCAAAGTGTGATATGCAATATGTTCATTCAAAGTAGAAAATGTGTTTACTCAAGCATCTTTGTGATAACTGCTCCTCACATCGAAACTAAGAAAAAAGTCAGGTAAGGCTTTTTAGGTAAGTAAGTATGGCATGTGCATACATAAGTGCATTAATAAAAATATTGCAATTTTCCACATCTACTGTCTTCTGTGCCAAAGACTTTAAACTTTCTGGCTTAGGAGAGGAACCAGTGTGTCAGAAATAATTTGGATATTAACTTTTATATTGTTAATCACTCTTTCTTCTGATATTAAGCCAATTCTATACAATATACTCTCTTGGGTTATATCACTTGCCAAGTTGTTTTGTAAACAGATGTTACTTTTCTTGAATATTGATTATAATTAATATATTTACCTTGTCCACAAACTATTGATTATATTTTTCTTGTTTTGTTTTATCTGAAAGCTCATTTTTTTCTGTTTTAAACTGAAGAAATATGTTTGGCTTTTTCAATAACATTAGCATAAACATTATAGAACAAGGGAATAGGAGTCATATGTTTAACCTGGTATGGAACTGAAATAAACTGTTTTCTTAATATTATATTTGATAAAAGGTATCTAAGCCATAAAAATGTATTTAAGCATTCATCTGTTCTAAAGAAATATAGAATATGTTTGTTTCAGGACTCTGTGATAAAAAAATTCCCATCTAAGACCACATGATTGGAAAAATTCCCTTTCCCACACTTTCATTTGTTCTGCCAGCAGCAAGGCATCACGTTTCTTCAGTTCTGCTTCATGGTCAGGTCCCCACTAGGCTTGTATGCATTTAGTTAATCAACATTTATCTTTTTATGCTTATTAAAGGTTGAACATCTACCTTGCTGTCCTAAAGAAAAAATATAGTAAAATTCTGGTTAATGTTTCTCGTTGTTTTGGGTTTTTTTTGAGCTAATATTTTCTTTTATTTATTTATCTTCATAGACATAGCTGTCTTGAAGAGTGAAAATGGTTGCATTTCTGCATCACCTATTTCTGTCATCACTTTCTTCACATCCCGATTTCACTGCTCACTTGCTCACTGAAGGCACATGCTCATATAGTGAAAACAAAAGTAAATAGAAAGGCATTGCAAGTAATAGGTTTCTGGTAGAGAGAGGAGCATAAGAGAGAGTTACAAGCTGTCTGAGCTATTTAAAGTTCACTACAAGGAATGCTAAAGAACATTTTCTTCTGCTGCCCTGCCTTTTGACTGTGACATTTCTTCTGTTTCATGTGTCTCTGTGGATATGGGATCTAAAGCTCACTGCACTTAGTTGGAAATTTTCTAATAATTTTGTACTTCTTTGCTATTCCACTTCAGCTATAAATCTTTTGCCATTTAAGCCAGTTTGCTTTCTCCTTGAGCTACACCATGCAGCGTCAATGTACCCTCTAGATCTCCATGTGGTTTCAAATGTGGGACAAATTACTAACCCAACAATCATTTTTGCAGCTGTTTAAGTTAGAGAGGTCTGTGCTCCTGCTGAGAGTGGTTGCTGGAGCCAAACCTGGCATGCTACATCACCTAGAGGACTGCTTGGCATGCATTATTGCACCATAGGGCTGCGCCTCGCATCCAGCCAGCCGCCAGCTGGAGTGGTTCAGACCTTACACCAGCCACTTTCTGAGGTGTTCCCCTCTCCTTGCTTTGCTTCATGTTACACACCCACCAGTGCAGCCAGAAGAAGAAAAGTGCTCAATTCAGTGTCTTTGCTATTGGTATTTTAACTGTTCTGAGAGAATGAGGACCTGGCATGCCAGAGGCATTGCCCCACACTGCCCCCTGCTCTTGCCCAACAGGCAAGAATGGGTGCAAGGAGATGATTGTATGAAACCTTCAGCTGGCCCATAAAAAAAGACTGGGGGTTTATTTGTCCCACATATCCTTCCCTATAAAAACTATTTTAGTTTACTTTTTTAGTGGAGCTAACACATTTTAAAGCAGCAAGGAGGTTGTTTTTTTTTTGTTTGTTAGTTTGTTTGTGGGGTTTTTTGGAATTTGTTTTTAATAGCAAAGTAATAAAGATGTTAAGGAAGTAAAACAAAAAAAAAATTAAAAGAAAGATGTCAAACCTAAAATTTCTGAAATTAGTCATTAAAGATAGATCATGTATAGTAAAAATTATAAGTTATTTATCTTTTTTTTCACTCAAATTAACTTTGTTTTGTGGTTTGGGGTTTTTTTCTCTCTTGTGTTTATGAGTTGCAGAGGCAGCTAAAACTGAAAAACAACAGCAAATTTTTCCCACCCTTGCTTCACAGTTTGCATAGATTTAGAACTTTTTTAATATTTACCCACATGGAAACATCTACCATCTGGTGAGCATACTTTGGTCAGACATTCTGCTCCCAGTAGTCAGGACATCTTGGAAAAATTCCTAGTTCTGAAAAAAGAAAACAAACCTTTGTCTGTGCCAGCATAGATTGTGGGCCAGATGCTTATCTGAATTACACTGCTGTGAATAAGCACTTTCAATACTAATGAAAAGCAAAAGTTTGGTTGGGTTTTTTACTTCTTTATTTTCTCTTCTTCAATTTAATACAGTAATTAAATAGACCAAGATTATTAAAATAACCTCAGTAGTCGTTTTAAGAGTAAGAGGATCTTTAATTAAACTTGGAGTAAGAAGTCAGCAGCTTAAGGTTCCTTCTCTCTCACAAAGGGGAGTGCTACAGCAGATTTCCCAAGAATTTGAACTTTTGAATCTCAGGCACTCAAAACAGAGGGCCTCTTTCCTCTTTCCTTATCTCAGTGTGAGCTATAGAAAAGCAACTTTCTTCCAGAACAGTCTATATTCCAAAGGCTAAAATTAATAATTTCATAAATGGGGTGTACATGCACAAGAACTCTTATGGGAGCTTCTCCTGCTTGCTTGTCCCACTATTCTAAATTACTGCATTCTCAGTAGCTTAAGTGTCTTCACTGCACTTGCATTAGTAGACTCAGTTTTCAGGTTTCAGTTTTTAATGACATAAAATTTAAAAATCAGGAATAATTCCTGCTCTTACTGTTTTCTTCAGTTCAGTTTTCAGACAAAAATGTGAGTGATGAAAAGAAACAGAAAAAATGTTTATAGCCTTCAGAAAAATTGTTTATTTTCAATGTCTTTTGTTGGAAAACATATACTATTTCCCACATAGCACCGAAGAACAGAGCTAATATGTATTCCTAAATGCTAATGCAGCGGCTTTTTTGCTTTTTTTTTTTTAATTTTCTCTAGTGTCTAAGCAATTATTTTCTGTTATGAACCCAAGGTGAAAATGTTTGTCTTTTTTTTTTCCCTTTCAGCTCTACTGGAATTCAGATGAGGACATCCTAATAGCTTCTTTTTGAGGTGTTTTTGGGGTTTTTTGTTTGTTTTTTTTTTTAGACAGGATGGGTACTATTTGTAAGAAACAGTTCATCTGGTAAATTTAGCTGGTTTTTTTTTGTCCTCTTTTACTACTACAAAAGAAAGGATACAACAAGAAGTGGGGCTAAATTTCTGAGCTCTTTAACACTTTTCTTTTGGAATGCCCTACCATGCTTTGGCAGTGAGCGTGCAGGGTGGCACCCTGGATACCATCTAATCAGAAAAAGCAGAGACATTGTTTCAGCTTAAACTACTTCTTGAGACTGACGACAGAAATTCCATAATTACTGAAAAGGAATCAGATGTAAGAAGCAGACAGCTAGTAACAAAGCAAAGGATGACTCGGCTGTTTCTCGTGCTCCCATCCCAAAATATTCTGTAGCTAAAAATATTCCAAAAAATCCAAGACCACTGAAATCAAAAGGAATGCACATCTTCATTTCAACAGGTTTGATCACATCCTAATTTAGAAATTATTTCTGATCTTTCAACTAGTCTTAGTAATGGTGCTTTGAGATAATTCCATGAGAACCAAGCACTGTTCATATTGAAGTTTTTAAAGAAATTGTGTTCAGAGTTATGCAGAATTTAATTAAACTTTATTCACCATTATTTCCCCTGCACTGAAAATAGGGGTTTGGTGGTGCTGCTCCTCTCCTGTCCTGCCTTTCCCCCCACTCCATGAACTATGCTGGTACAAGTACCCAGTGAATCATATAGTGAATCAAATAGAGAAGTAGAATATGGGTTATAATCAAGAAGGAAATAAAAAACTGTGACGTTAATTCAGTCACCACTGGGCTACGTTTGCATTTGTGCTGGCATAGTTGAGGCAATGGAGCTAACATGATTCAGTTAGAAGGAAAGAAGACACTGGGTAGTTAATGACTGAGCAGCTGTTTGCAGACACAGAGATATTTCTAAACCCTTTTGTTTAGTGTCTGTATTAGCACATATAATAGTCTTCTTATTGTCTCAGATCTGAAGACTTTGAAAGGATAAATGAAAGGAGAGTAATAAAAATTAATTAATCCAAGAAGATGAAATAAAGTAGAAAAATACTTAGTTACCAAGTCCATAAAGTAAAATTATTTCAGAGCCACAAGCTGGGCCCAGACCTCACTGTGTTCTCATTGTTTGGCTGCAAACATATTTTTTTTTTTTGGTTCCTTAGCTTAATTTTGTGTAAAATATAATCTCATGGCCATAAGAAAAGCCTTCTAAATATAATCAATGCCTATTAGATTATTCAACTTAAAAATCAATTCCTGTAAATAAATTCTCTGAAATTTAATTAATAATTCCTTTTCCATTTTTGCTAAGTAATAGATTTTCAACACTGTAAAGTCATACTGATTTAACTTCTGCTTAAAATCCATAAATAAGTCTTATTTGAATAACAAATATGTGTTTTAAGTCCTCGTAGCCAAAGAGGTGAATGTTGTTGCTAGCAGACTGGTAAAGACAACTGAGTATAAACCAGGAACTTAATGAATAATAAAGAAATTATAAGAAAGCTAAAACCAGAAAACTTAGGAATAATCTCCTGGTTGCATTAAAAAAGTCTTCAAATTAAAGCTGATATGTCTGTCAATTCTTTTCCAAAATTCGTAAGCTTATGCATATTTTTAATACATTATAACAGCATAAATGCCATTAAATGTGCATGGCATGTCATTGATAAATGTCAGTAAAATGCATGAGGTTGCAGGGAGCAGGCACTGTTACTACTGCAGGACCTCAGAGTTACCTCAATGTTTAGATGTCTACCTTCAGCATATCTCACAGTTCCCTCCACTGTGTGAAGGTTCCTGCCTCACCCAAGACACCGAAGGGCTCAACCAGAAGACAACTGTGGAGGCAGACTTCATTGCCAGTAAACAAGTTTCACAGCATGAGCATGCAAATTCAAGGCACTGTGGAAGGAATGTTGTGGGAATAAAAAAAGAGGAGTGGTTTTTTGGCATAGTTTTAAACCAAGGGATAGAAAACAAAAGTCTAATAGAATTGTCTTGTATAATTTTCTAATGCAATTTCCAAAATCATTTGATTTTTTTTAATTTTTTTTTTTAGATTGAAAAGGACATTTGGAGTTGCATGGTTTTGTAAAATAACATTTTTGTTTGTGAGATGAAAAGGAGCTTTCAGCTTTTGAAATAGTGATATTGGAAAAATTTAGTTATAGTATGAGAGAGGAATTCTAAGGCTGGAAAGGATAAAACTACATAAATTCCTTTCCATTTTATACAGGGTTGGACACATAACTTATGACTTTTAGTAAACCATTAAAAAAAAATTACAAGGGTGGAAAAAAGGGTTCTAGTGCAGCCAGGCCCATTGGGAGGTGAGAAGAGACAGAGATGTCAGAGTATCATAGCATAGTCCAATATTGGATGGATATTGGAAGGAGATACAGGAGGTCAGGGGAAAATACAGAAAATAGAGATGAAGAATGAAGACCAACAAAATTTGTGCTCACATGAATAATTTTCCTGATCTGTCACTTAAAAAGCCTACAATTCAGACAAAATTATATTTCCTTGGGTTTGTTGGGGGTTTTTTGGGTTTTTTGTTTGTTTGTTTGGTTGGTTTTTTGTGGGTTTTTTTTTTTGTTTTGTTTTGGTTTTTTGTTTTGTTTTAGTTTTTTGTTTTGGTGTTGGGTTTGGTTTAGTGCTAGAATAGAAAATAATGAAGTTAGATTTGGAGATAGAAATCTCTACTAGTATTAATTGCAGATTTTCAGTGTGAAGGCTGAGTTCTGAGTTTTATGCATTTTGAAGGGCCTGAAGCTGAATTTGGGTCAGAAGATATTTTCTATTGAAGCTGGTCTCTTTGGATGTTATAAGTCTACTGTCCCTTTTTTAAATTAAGATTTCTTATATATCTGTTTCATATTAATGTAGACATTTCAGAGGTTTTTGGACTCACAATATCTAATATTTGCAATGCTTCTGGTTTAAATCAAAAGTTAAGACAATTAAACAGAAGGTAGTGGAAAAAAAAGAAAAGAAAAGGTAACATTTCATCATTTTCAAATTAATTCAACTTGATTGTAATTGTATAACTGGGAATAAGAGATGGTAAATGTTGTAATTGTTTGTAATTGTTATCTACAGGTGTATTGATGTTCAGTACCATTTTAGGCATTATTAGCTATTATTTGGTATTGGAGACATCTGAAATCCAGAGTTAATCAATAGGGTAAGGGATCTCAGGTAACAAACAACCTTCCAAAGTGACAACCAGTGGCCAAATATTTTTTAAAATAAAAATCAGTGTTGAAGCAACTAAAGCCAGAGGTATCTGGTTTAAGGTAATCAGTGTAGGTGCATCTATAGTCAGGACAGAGACAGGGGGTCTCCAGAGGGCAGTTCATTGCACGCTAGGTTAAATGCCAAAGAGAGGTGGTACCTCTCAGGGTACTCCTGGTGCAAGAGGATGTAATGGGAAGAGGATGACCAGCCTAGACAAGACTTTCAGTGTTAAGTGCACTGATGAAGACATGTATCCTATGGCTTTGTCTGTTAGCTCAATTTCCTCCTACAACTTCACCCCAAAGAGTATTCAGGCTGATATTTCAAACTGAAAATGGTTGTGTCCCTGGGAAACTTCTTCCAGTTTGACAGACCTTTAAATAAAGAAATATTTCCTATGTTATTGAAGATAATTTTGTTAATAACATCCTTCCATGGTCTAAGAATTGATTAAACTAGTAAGCAAGCTTGCTTCAAGAAAAAAAAAAAAAAGTTGCAATATTCTCACAAACTAAACAAGTAAACAAGTTTAAGACATATTTTAGCATTATTTAGTTAATTACATTAATCAGTGGTACAATCTGTGGGTCAGAGGTTTATGTACTAATTGCGAATATTAAATTGTTAAATACATAACAGCTTGATTATGAGGTGGTTAAAGTATTCTGTTTGGAAAACTGCAGTGTCTAATTTCAGCAATACAGGACTGTTGATGACAGGATCTGACCCTTTCTCAGTTCACATTCAGGTGACTTGCCCAAACTCTCATTAGGCTTGCCCAATGATCTTTACAGAGTGTATGCTGGAGTCTGAAGAGGCTAATAGGGGAGGAAAATATTCACAGTACTGAGCTAAATATCAGCTATTTGGTTTTATCCACTCCCCCCTACACCCTGCTATGTTTGTTATCTGGAATAAGGGTACCACCTACCGGTCATCAGGTTTTTTTGTGAAATTATCTGAACACATCTTTGTCTTCTGCTCAGTGGCACTTATTCCTACCCTGTTGATTAAAACAACCTAATTTTCCATCATTTTGTGATTACCATTCTGGCCATGTGAATGTGAACAAACATTCTTTTTGCTTTATATATATATATATATATATAAAGATCAAAAAAATTGTATGCAGGAGGTCAACAGTTCTTATTTAGTGTATAGTTTTATTAATGCAGACAGGCTGTCATATAAAAAGGAGCAGCTGGATTTCTTTAGTATGAGGGAGTAGCAGTCTCCAGAATCACATGCTTTCCTACAAAGAAATGTAAAACGATATGCTCTTACCTCTCTCTCTCTTTTAAGGATATAGGAGATAATACAATCTTCTTACTCATGATTTTCAGCCTGGGGGTCTGACCCCACTAGGCACATTTTCTGCCTCTGAAGACTTCATTTCCTGCCAGCATGTGAAGGAGAAAAGAGAGGAGAAAGAGGTGGAGCTCCATTTAGGAGCAGCAAGGGTCCACAGATAGACAATGAAATCCTGAGCATGTCAAGAGCAGGGTGATCTAGGCTGGGTCAGGAGAAACTCTGCAGTCACTCTTCTCACTCAGCAGATCCACACTACTCATGAAAAACCACTGATCTATTCCAGTCTCACATCTAAGGCCAAATTTCTGAAAGTTCCCTTTTACATGCCTTAGTGCAGGCCACCCACAATTTGGGGCATCATGCTGGTGTTTGTAGGGTTTTATTTTCAAGAAAACTTGTGGACTGCTAGGTATGTATACTAATTTTGTGACCTTAAGCAGGGGAAAACTAAACCTTTGCTTTAAAATAAGACAAATGAAATCAGCTTTGTAGCAGTGACAAAGGAGACTCAGACAAATTGTGCACTCCCTTCAGGTGAAGAACAGACTGGAAGGTGTCATATCTTTTCTCAAATAAATTTTTATTGTGGTGAAGACTGTGCATGAAACTGCTTTTGATGCTGTATGTAATACAGAACTTTTGGGGAGTATCAGTCATATCCAACACCAATGGCCTGACCAGGACAGAGTTAACTGTCCTCATAACAGCTCAATCAGTGCTTCAGTTTATGTTTGCAAACAAAACAATACTGATCACTCACTGATGTCACAGGCATTGATGAACAGTGTCTGCACAGCACCAAGGCCACCTCTGCTTCTCACTCTGCTCTGAGTCTGATTAGGCTGGAGGTGTGAAATAGTTAAAGAAAGAAATACAGACAACCCAAACTAACCAAAGAGATATTCCATGACATATGGCATCAAGGTCAGCCAAAAAAAAAAAAACAGAGAGAAATTGATTGGACAGTGGTCCACCTGAGGGAAGTAATGAGTGATTGCCTTTGCATGACTTGTTTTGTTTTCTTTCTCTCCTTCCATTTATCCTTCTTTCTTATTTTTTTTTAATTAATTGTTAGTCACCGAGATTTTTTTTTTTGTTTTAATGTCCTTTTTTTGTACCCCCATCCCACTTCACTGAGGACTGAATGAGGCCTGTTCAGTGCTTAGCTGCCTACCAGTGTTAAACAACACATGGAGAGAACTGAAAAAGCCGGGTGATATTTCAGAAGTATTGTGGGCCCCAAGAATCCTTTAGAGAAAGAAAGCATTTCTCTGGTGCAACAGAGATTAAAGTAATGAAACAATGTAATACAGCCATGTTATGATAGTTTTTGAAAGGAAAGATAAGGACTTGTTAAAATGTAGAATATTTGTAAAAAAGCCCCTCATTTAAACAATTATGCTGTTTTTCACTCCCTAAAAGTTAACATAAGTTGAAAACAAAAATTAAATCTACCCTGCTTAAAAATATCAAGAATGAATTCATGTTGCAAGACACAATTAATTTGTGACACTCATCATCAAGTCATTGAAAAAGAATGAACAGATCATTACAAAACTGGCAATATGAATTACAACAAAGGCATTTGGAATTACTATAAGTATGATAGATCTCATCTTGTGTTCATAAATACCCGTGGCATTAAAATGGTATGGTTTGCTGAGTCATTTTAGCTGCACTTTCCTCTGGACCTAGGTTTCCCATTTTTTCTTCAGCAATATGGCTTAAACATGCATTTCTCTTCCCAGAAAATTTGAGTCCTTGTAGACATGGTTAATTGCACTATGAAAGGCATATCTGTTTGATGTAGTACAATTAAATTAAATTAAATTAAATGCTAGTTGTGTCCTTCAAAATTAAATTGAAATTTAAAAAATGAATTCCTAAAAATTCCCATTTATAATCTGTACAAAATAATGATTTTACAGAAACACAGCCCAAACTTTTTTAAAGTTGTATCTTACTCCATCCAGAATGTCCAGATAGGAGAAGAGTTGTGGATATTGAACCATGGATATTGGACAGGTGGATATGGATCAGGTAGCCCCTATTCACGCAAAGGGCAGGAGCCAGGTATGTGCAAGCACTGGCTGCAGCTATGCATTGTGTCATCCTGAACACAACCTCACTGGAAACAGCAGACAAGACAAAGAGATCCTCTGCAGCCACATGGCAATCACTGTGAGCATATGCCACATTCAACATTTTCCTGCTACCACTGTTGTGATCTCTTTTCCCCTGGGAAGCTGGAAGGGTTCAGCAGCTCTGCACCATCAGAGATCTTCCCCTGCCAGCTGCATTCCCTCTGGTTTTCTAGAGATCAGAGAGAATCCTTTTATCAAGTACATGAAAGGCATTTGTTACAATGCCAATGGCACAATTGTGTCCACAGTGTGCTATTAAGGCTGGTTAAAATGTAGGAAAACATTTTCCCATTTAAAAAATGACAGTTGTCTGGCCTGGCATACTCTTGTGGACTGGTTGATCTTGCCAAAACTCCAGCAGAAACTGGCACACAGGATGACCCTTGGCTGTTATTGTGTCACTGAGCTCAGCAAGACTTAATTCCCTGGAAAGTTTTGCTGACTTGTTGGTGGCCAAGACTGCATAACATGCCTGTCTTTAAGACTGCTTAGGTCCTTCTGCTGCAAATTCCCCAGCACCTGTTGGTAGGTAGCATATTTCAATTCCCAAAAAAATTGTCCAGTGGAAATTTGGGATGTCTAAGTATTTAGATTGTGAGCCTAACAGGTGGCAAAAAAAAAAAAATAGGGGAGACACTGAGGATCCTTGTAAACATCTCTAGAGCAGAATATTTAATTCTAATGTAAAACAACTACCAACATAGTTTTTTGGTGCTTTTTTACCCCTATATTTTTCTAGAAAGATTTTTTTAACAGATATGTATTTTATTCCAATCTTGTTGTGCCCACAATATCTAACATTTACTAGTGACAGCACAGAAAGAACATGGTGACTACAGAGAGAACACAGATACTATCAGAATATATTGCAAATTCTGGTAACCTGTGAATTTTCATTGCAGTATAAAATGAAACTTAGCTTGCAAAGTGCATAGGCAATAAGATTAGAACTTTTCCCCTAAAATTTTAATCAAAAATTTCTGGGGAAAAAAGACCCAAAACAAAGTAATCTTGCTAACAATTTTTTTGAAAGAGAACAAAATTAAATTCTACCAATACCTAAAAAGTATACAGCAGTAGCGTATAGTTTATATGATAAATCTTGCTTGATATTTAGCAAAAAATATTTTGAAGCATTTTATGTCACCATATGGAAAATTCTGTCTTGAATTACAGATCAAATATATTAAGAAATACTAAAGTGTGTATTTAGTTTTAAGAATATCCTCAGGGTCCTTAAAAGTAAATAATTGAAGCAAATAAATTGAATAAAGAAGTGTGAAAATTACATGGTTTAAAGTGATTTGGTGTTCTAAGTCCTCAAGAGCCCATTGAAGACAATTAGTATTAAGGAACTAAAACTTCTCAATTATCAAGACAGGTTAACCTTCAAAAGCTGTGTCTTTCTCTTTACTTCCACCAGATGGTGGTATATTGCAAAAAAACAACTCTTGGGGACCATTTTTTCTTTCAAAGCCTAAAAGCAAGGGAAAATCATCATCAGTTAAAAAGAACACATCAAATCTGTAGGAGACAATACAGATTTTACAGAAACAAAATCCTAATTTTTTTTTAAGTTATAGCTGACCCCATTCAGATTTCAGTAGGTAGAAGCAGTGTGACTTCTCTTCTAGTCTCTTCTTTATTGCTTAACCTGTCAGACAGTTTTATTTTCAATAGATGGAGTAGGAGAGATAGTTATTCACAATTATTATGTTTTAATCAAGTCTGGTAATAGTCTTCCATTGCACTTCAACAGGGATTCCTCACTGCACTCTTTTAATCAATTTTTTTCCTAGAATAATTTGCTAATTGCATTTTGCTCTGTCTCACCTGCAATATCCATGCACCTTTCTGGTGGATTAAGTGCAAGGCTCTGGGCACTCTAAAGCAAATACTTAAACTTTAGTCAGATATCATGATGCAACTCTTGAAGGTTCCAAACACTTTTGACATCAGGTCAAGGAAGATTTAACCTTGGCTTAAAGATTGTCTTTGGCTTCAACACAAGAAGATTCCCACTGATTCTGAAACCACTGCTTCATCTAACAGGCAGGCATGTTCTTAAAACTACATCAGCATTCCTACTACCTCCTCCAACTGAGTAACTGTGTAGAAACACTGGATTTTGAAGTCCTTACAGGGTATGAATGCTTTTGTCATGAAAGTGCCCCAGATACTGATGGCAGGGAGTGATGTAACCTGTGATATTTCTAGATTTATTCTAGGTAATTAATATTCTTATACTTCTTCTCCAAGTATTGTGATATTGTATTAGAATCTCTATATGTAGACATACAAGCACTTACAAAAAAAAAATTGCTAAAGATCTCCTCATTTGCTTCAGAGAATAGAGAAATATTTTCTTCTATTGAGAAACAGTAATTTCAGCATCTGAAACTGAATGGAATCTCTGTGTTACTGGTTTTAACAAAGGAAAAACTTAAAAGGCAAAATATAATGCTGTTGTCTGTGCTTTATTCACTCTGTCTCTCCCGGCAGTGCCTTGATATTCATTCATGAGCAAAAGGGTTCAATTTGCTAATCCTTAAGTTCCAGAGGCTGAGCCTGGGGCCCCTGGGAGTATGATGTTCAACACAAGTCCTGACACTCCACCCTAAGCTGTGTGGATTTGAAAAGCAGGCTTCAAGCCTGGAGCAGGACTGTTTTCTAATTACCATCTCTTCATGTGAAAGTCAAAGTCTCAGAAGCTAAATGTAATTAAAACAGTTATTCTACCCCTTGGTACCAAACATGAAGCAGCCCAAATTCCCAGGTCTGTCATCTATACTGTGCCAAATTATTGTTTGCTGTGTTGACTGCTGCCTCCTCATGTATGTGCTCACCAATAATGCAGATTATGAACAACAGCTATTCATTTGGTCTCCTTACTTTGGATTACAAATTGTCTGCTGTGCCATAGTGTGGCTGAATTCATAGCATTCTCTACAAAACTTCTTGTATTGCCACTCCTCCCCTCAAGTCTACTGTAGAAACTAATCTACCCCACCCAAAAAGAAGATGAAGGGAAAATACATGGGTTTTCTTCTTTTAAAATGAAGTGTTCCTCACAGCTTGAGTCATAGAATTTTTTTTATTAACTCATAGCTTTATTTACATCTGAAAAGGGCCTAAAACCTTGTTAAAGCAGGGAATTTAATTTAAAAAAACTATGAAATTTTTTCAAGTGGGAATTTGCAGTTTATGCAGTGCCTTGATTTATAATGGTCCATTTGAAATAGTTTGAGTTAATAATATCATGCAGAAGGTATGATGTTCTAAAAGGCAATCTCAATTGGCATAGTACAAATCAGGCAAATCATAGTAACTATAGAAAAATTGATTCCCTGCTTTACAACAGGTCAAGCAGTGTCTTGCAACAATAAGGTCAAAGACTGTGCTGCTTACAAAGTGGCTGTAAAAGAAAAAAAAGGGCACTACTCTGATAGTCTGACTCTCCCACTTTCTTTCCTTCTTGTCTTCTCCTTCTCTCCAGGCTATTCACCAACTCACCACTCTCCCTTTTTATGTTAAAGATTTAAAGGAGGAGTATATATCTGATGAACAGTATATAAAAAAAAAAAAAATCAGTCCCCAGTTCCAGAATTAAATCAAATCCTGAATTTTCTACAGATAGTGTATACAATCTAATAAAAAAATCAGTAGTAATCACAAACCTTACTGGAAAGGAAAATTGTGATTGCCAGACCAAATATTATGCGGGGAAAACCATGGCATCTTTCTCTCTGTCCCTGCTTTCTTCATGTAGTAGCGATCAAATAGTGACCATGTACTCCACATTTGTTTGAGTTTCTTATGCTATTTTACCCAATCATCATTTCCCGCTTACAGAAGGCTTCCCTCCTACCACTTTTGCAACATCTGAGGGTTATAATATGTCTTCTGCTGTCTTAGAAGACTGAAGCTTCTCCATCACCAAATCATTTTCTCTTCTCTCACTTCCAATTGTGCATATTCATTTCAGGACCAGTGTAACTGTACAGGACACAGAATTGCTTTTATGAATGTTGGAAGGTGACCATCAGGCATGGGTGTGAGTTGGGTGAGTTGGGTGTGAGTTGTGCAGTTCACACCCAAATCAGACAACATGAGCTGTGGGTCATTGTTTTGGCCAGATCTGATCACACAAGCAAGGATTATGAAATAGTACTTTTTTTAGTTAGTTTTTTACTCAAAACAAGCATAAACATTCATTTTCCTGGCCATGAAAATCAAGTAACATCCCTGAAAATCTCTTCTTTTGATGAGATGAATCCTGAGAGAGAAAAACCGAGACAGTGTCTCCATATACAAAAGTATGCTTGTGTGTATCAAATGAATGAATATCATAGAATGGTTTGTGTTGGAAGGGCCCTTAAAGAGCACCTAGTTGCAGCTGCCCCTGCCATGGACAGAGACACCTTCCACTAGACCTCAATGCTCAGAGCCCCATCCAGCCTGGCCTTGAACCCTTGCAAGGATGGGGCACACACAGCTTCTCTGGCCATCTGTTCCAGTGTCTCCCCATCCTCACAGTAAGGGATTTATTCATGTGTGTATGTGTACCTATATATAAGCATAAGAAATACTGTCCATTTATTTGACTTTTTCCCTGTTTACTCAAACTGTTTCAACTGGTTGTACAAAGCTAGACTGTTTAAATAACATTTAGCTTTATATATTATCAATTTCAAGCACTGTCTATAATAATGAATTTGAGCAATCCTTTCTTATTCACACCTGTTGCCAAAGAGGCAGACGCACTCCTAGCAGAAAAGCACTGAAGTGTTTAAGTGAACAGAAACCAGGTTTTTAAGCACCGTGCTACAGATATTTTAACACTCTATCTAAATAAAGACTTATCACAGTACACGTCAGTTCCTTCCACATCAAGATATGCCTTGGAAAGTGTTGCAAATAGTACATTATGTTTCTTCACACACTACTGAAAACTGCTAATAAGGCATCAAAAATCTTTTAGCACAGCATTACTTATGCCTTCTGCCTTGTTGAATGTTCAGAAGAGATCTTATTTATAATCTGCATCCAACCATTTAACAGAAACCTGGATTTCAGGTCCAAGTCAGTGTACCGTGCATTGAAGTAGAATGTTTGATTTGCCACAACTATGCTAGATACATAAAGGAAATCTAATTTCTTTAAAGACCAGTTTCAGATTACTTTCTTTCTGAGAATATAAATTGATAGTTTATCTGGAGTAAGTCTGGAGTTTATCTCTGAACTATTATCTGACAAAACAATCTGAAAAAAAACTACCTACAAATGTAGGTTTCTTATTACCTTTCAAGACTGAAATGAGCTCCTGCTTTATGATAAGGCCTTCACTTTGGCTCTAAGCTTTCCTCTGTTCTTTTTTCATCTCCCCAGTATGCACACTGGGATGTCTTCAAATTCTGAGACCAGCGTGACAAAATAGTGTTACCTTGCTTGAGACATGGATTCAAAAAAGGTTTCTCAAACCCGTGCAGATTGGTGTTGATTATCCCAATCTGTGAACAGCAATCTGTATTTCTGTCTTGTACTGACAGTCCAGGCTTACTTAAAGATCCAGCTGACTCTGATTTGTGTATTTCTTGGCCCTTGCCATGCACTCCCTCCTTTTCCAGATCATCTTTCTTTAGTTGCTCCAGTTGCTGCTTCAAAACTTTCAACTTGAAATATATCAGCTCAAATCTGCTTTTTTCTCGATTCAGGGGAAGTGCTGGGAATGCCAGCCAGATGATTGCCCTTCCTATACACTGATGGGACCTCACCTACTTTTTTTCAGAATATTCCGCATCTTCTAGTTTATACTAACCCACCTACACCTTAGTTCTTAACCAACACTACAAAAAAACCCCACAACTCAGTATTATATTCCCTTTCCTCTTTTCCCTGACTTTTCCCTTCCTTTTTTCCTCCCTACATGTTCATAAAACCCATGCCTCAGCCAGCTCTGACACTCTTTGGTTGGAACCAGACAGAAGGAATATCCAGTTGACATCTTGGCAACTTTTTTCATTAAGTCCCTTACCTATCTGCATTTTGCTTCCCATTTGTCTGTTTCCCTTTCAGCGCCTTTCAGCTCAACACTGTAACACAGGAACCTCAAACCACAGAGGTGAAGCAGAGGGACATGGGATATTTATAAAAAACCCCAAATTTTAACTTTCACAACTCCCTCATTCTAATAGTAACTCTCAACTTCACTATCCAAAAAAAAAAAAAAACCTGAAAAATCTGCCATCAGCAAATGAACTTTTGAGGAGAACGGAAGTATTGGCCAAGGATTTCAACTTCAGTTTCCGCACTTCAGTGTCTTTGCATATTAAAGACAAAAATTTAGAAATGTGTGTTATTAGTGTCTATTTCTGCAGCAATCAGATGTAGAATACTATAATAACATGGTACTGTAGCATTTTGCAGTTACATATTCCTTGAAATGTTATACTTTATATGCTGCAAAATTCAGAATAATTTTAATAAATTCTTCATTTGTGGGTATATACACATATTTTTTGGATCCTTATTTTGAGCAGAACAAAAGGCATGTTGTCTTTTCCGAAAAGCTCTTTATTGAAAAGATCATTAAATCAGATACCAAAACACAACAACTTCTACAGTATATGATTATACAACTACCTTAAGGATTTGGTAGCACACAAAAATTCATTCATGAAAGAGCTGTTGAATAAACTATTTCTAAGATCTTTATATCTTTTAAAAAGTAGGATTTTTTTTTTTAGGACAAGAATGATTGTGTTTTAAGCATAGAGTTTATTCATTCTAAAAGTTTGTCTTTTTTCATCCCAATAAAAGTTTTTAAAATATTAGATTAGAGGAATAGTTATTTTTAAATGCATATTAACAATAGATTAGAAAAAGAAAATTGGAGGAACAATGCCATTCATTCCAGATAAAATGATTCCCAGGTCATACTGCTTTGCAAAATCTTTAAGGAAATAATGCACAATATAGCACATATTAGTTTCCTCTTTTTCTTTTTCTTTCTTTCTTTCTTTCTTTCTTTCTTTCTTTCTTTCTTTCTTTCTTTCTTTCTTTCTTTCTTTCTTTCTTTCTTTCTTTCTTTCTTTCTTTCTTTCTTTCTTTCTTTCTTTCTTTCTTTCTTTCTTTCTTTCTTTCCTCTTTCTCTCTTTCTCTCTTCCTTCCTCTCTTTCTCTCTTTCCTACATTTTTTTAGACCTTGAGTAAAATGCTTACAAGGGATAAAATAATCTTAAATTCTAGAATACTGCACACAAAAATCTGTTATAGAGCTTGGATTTTTAAATCAGTAATACAAAAAAAGCTGCAATAATGATGTCGAGATTGTCACTTTGGATGTTTCCAGTCTATTAGATTCACTGGTGTACAAACCCACTCTTATAATGTTAGCACTTTATTAAGTAGCTGGGACACTGCACCTGGACAAGGTCTTCATGTTGCTGCCAGTCATTTAAAAAGTAATGTGTAGACCACCTGAGTAACCCTTTATGTATCCATAAGAGAAATGCAAAACTTCCTACAACTGATTTGCAAAAGTAAAATAGAAAATGGTTCCAGACTAACAGTGCACTGTAACTTCTGTGACAAAATAGACTGGTACTTAACCCGTTGGGAGCTCAAACAGAAAAATGTTATTCCTTGGTAATTCAAGTCCAGTTTTGTATAATCCCTCTTTTCCTTCTGTACAATGGAATGATGTACAGAATGTACAGTGATGCAATTCCTGAGATATGAGCTGTACATTATCGTCTGCTTGGAAAAAGCAAGTCTTCATTGGGCAACCAGGAGTTCCTGAAGGCTTTGTTTCTTAATAGCTGACACCCTCCAAAAATTACTGGGTGGCTCCCATGTAATTTCCCCATATTGCTACCTCAGAGGAATCATTCAGTCAGACAAAGCTTGCTTGCTAATGAGGTATCACAAAGCTCTTTTATTGCACTGTGTGATTGACTGGTCTGGCAGACCCATCCAAGTATCCTGGACTTGGATGATTTTGAAATCTGGTCATGAATATTGTGCTTTTGTGTGTGTTGTAATATGACACCTGCTGGATTCAAAAGGCTGGATGAGAATGTCAAGTTTCAATAGAAATTAATATTAACAAGCAAATATGTCTAAACTCTTCTTGTTGACAAAGCTTAGATATATGATTCTAATGCTTTCTGGCAGTCTAGCAAACAGAAATAAAAATAATTTGACATATTTATTACTTCATTTAGGTGTCAGGGGTATTTACTCTATCTATCTGTCTATCTATCTATTTTCAGGGTTTTGCAGCCTCACTCGTGAATTCTGAATGCTTGCATTTGGCAGCAATTAAAATCTCATTCTCCAGATTCCTTGCAGAGGTCAGCCCCTCTCTTCCACTTTTTTTTTTGCTTC
Organism: Passer domesticus; assembly: GCF_036417665.1. NCBI lineage: Eukaryota > Metazoa > Chordata > Aves > Passeriformes > Passeridae > Passer > Passer domesticus. The sequence goes on along the minus strand of NC_087478.1, from coordinate 39,966,833 downwards.
CTGGAGAGTGACATCCAGGTGCTGACTCTTTTGTTATCCAGAAGTCAGCACAGTTTATTTTGCAGATTATCTGAAACTCTTTGTTTTCTCACTGCTTTCACTCAATCCAAGATTTTGAATGTGGAGGATATCAATGATCAGTCTGGAACCTTAGGGAATTTAAGAAAAACCTCTTCTTTCTGCCCTCCAACATGAAATCATTGTAGTGGTAGCTTGTATCTTCAATTTGAAACTCCACCGTGCAAACTGATAACTAATCTTGGGGGGAAAGAATTAAGTTCAAGACCAATTTTGTCTACGTTTTGTGTTCACTAGGAGTCTGGTATGAGATATAGCCAATATCATACATTTCAAAATTAAATCACTCTAAATCTGAAAACTCAACATTTCATCCACTTTGTTTACAGCACATCCATTAAACTCTTACCTAAAACATAAAACAAAATTTTAATTTCTAATAGAAAATACAGAAAAGATCAAAACTTTTACCTTAAGCAAGACTTAATGATGAAGGCTTGTTTTATCAGCACAGCCTTTAACCTTCATATTATGTTTCTTTTAAAGAAAAAGTAACATATATATGCTTCAGAGATGATGAAATTATTAATTTTATTTTTCCTGTATAGGGGATTTGAAATATTATGGATGATAACTTAAAAATATAGAAAATCAAATGTCTGTTCAATTTAACTCTTCATTAGAAAGTACTGACAGGTGTCTGTAATAAGTGCATGACTACAGCCAATATTTTAGGAGTCTAACAAATAGTTAAGTATGAATTTTCTGAATAATTGATATAATAATTCATCTATAAACTTAATTAAAAAGTTAGTAATGGAATTTATAAGAAAAATGTACTCCTCTGAAGACATATAAAGAGACAGAACATCTGTCAATAATTGCTTTTATAAAACAGAATTGCCCATATCAAAAGGTGTTCTTTAAGAAAAGGTAGCACTCTCTAAATTAATGATCTTCAAAATAGTATTTTTAAGAGGGAAGGGAAGGGAAGGGAAGGGAAGGGAAGGGAAGGGAAGGGAAGGGAAGGGAAGGGAAGGGAAGGGAAGGGAAGGGAAGGGAAGGGAAGGGAAGGGAAGGGAAGGGAAGGGAAGGGAAGGGAAGGGAAGGGAAGGGAAGGGAAGGGAAGGGAAGGGAAGGGAAGGGAAGGGAAGGGAAGGGAAGGGAAGGGAAGGGAAGGGAAGGGAAGGGAAGGGAAGGGAAGGGAAGGGAAGGGAAGGGAAGGGAAGGGAAGGGAAGGGAACTGTCTAAGTTTCTGAATTAGTAAATTCACACATTGTAATAGCCTTCTCTGACCTGAACTTCATCCAGCACTCATTCCTGCTGAAAATACAGCAGCATGGATATTGCAGGCAATGCACAGTTACGGGTGAGGCAGGTACCCTGAGGATCTTACTGGAAGAATGTGCAAAATAAAGACAAATACATCTAAGTGTATAATTTTTCTGCTGTCATCCAAAAATGAAGGCTAAAGAAATGCTGCAATTCTACAGCAGTGAGGCCATCAGGAAGTAGCAATAGCTAGAAGAGAGAAGAGATTTCAAGCAAGGAAGTCTCCCAGACTTAAATAATTCATTTAACAGCTCTGGTTTAATTCTATGCTTGGGTTTTCCAGTATTTTAATACTGCTATGCTTGCTTTTCATGGATGACCAATAAACTGAAAATCCACCACTGTTTTTTTTTTTTGCTTAACTGACCATATTGCCATTACAGTTTTTATTTCCTCATCTAGTTCAGACTATCACACTGAATGACATTCCTCTGACACCTCCATCAGAGTCTAGGAGCAACTGACAAGCTGTACTTTCCAGCCATACTTAAGCTGCCTCCACCAGTGACACACAGTAGCTGGATATGTGTGGATTCAGAGTCTGCTGAAAGGAAATGGGTTATTTAATGCCATTTCCAGCCAGTCTGACTAATCTGTTAGCTCTGCACTGCAAAGAACAAGTACACGGTCACAAGGTAGTGTGGAACACTAGATGAGGATGGAACAGTGAGTATCATCATTTGAGGTCATATGCCATTACCGTGACTGTCTAAATTACCTTCAAAATGAGACACGGAAGAGTATTTGTTTCTGAAAAATTACGTTCTCTATCAGATGACAACCACATTACCTTACCCTATTTCTTTTTTAGCTTTTATACTGTTAACATTAGAGAATAAGATAATGACAACTTTTTCCTTTTTTTGTCTTATTCTTCTGGTTTTCTCATGAAAGAGGGATCTGAAGTTTCTTTTTATTTTTTCCTCAGGTACTGCAAGCAGCAAATTTTGGAACAAACTGTTCTGCTTTGTTATTTCAGAGCAAAAGATATTTTAGAATGCAAATATCCATAATAGAACTCAGGATCTTAACAGGCTTGTTGGAAAGAAGGTGTTTCTTAACCACTTGAGAGCATGGTGGGTCTCCAGTCTAATTCAATGTGTTTTGTACAAAAAGCAAGGAGTGTGAGTTTACTTATTTAAGCAAAGCCCTTAAGCACATTTAAAACATTGAGACTGAACGTACTTAATTGCTTTGCCTTTGCTGTATTTGAGTCATAATGATTATTGCAATAATTAGTGCATGCTCAGTTATTTCTTGTCAGTGCATGCATTTAAGAGTTATTGAATGAATAAACTGATTAATAATATTTGCAGTAAGAAAAGGAAATATAATTAGCTTTTATATAGTTAAAATACATTTTACTTAAAAAAACCTCCATCCCTCCCCTTGAAACAAAGTGTAACAAAGTTGTGAGAGGACTTGAAAATTCTCTAAGTGTTTGGGTTTTCTGTTGGGTTCTTGATTCTTTGGGGGTGTTTGTGTGTGTGGAAACTGGGGAATTGTTTCTTTGTTTGGTTGTTTTGCATTTTTTGGGTTTTTTTTTTTTTGGTGGGGGGGATGGTGTGGCTATTTGTTGGAGGAGAATTGCTTTGAGGAAATACCTCAAACAGGAAACAAGTCAGTTTTCAAAAACAAGGTCTGTCCTACTTTTGCCTTCTGGTCTGAGCATCCAGGCTTCACAGGTTTTGGACAACCCCTCAATTTTGATGGCTGTTGTGTGCCCCAGTCCATTCAGACTTTTCCTCCAAACTGGAACCCAGATTCATTGAGATCCCAAATCACAAACACAGAACCGGAAAACGTGTAACTTTCAGGCAACAGTTGATTCCTCATGGCCTGAAAAAAATTTTTCCCATGCTGTGACCCTCCCTATCTGTTAGCTTCCAAGACTGTTTTCAACTCTGAAACTTCCTGTTTTCTACAAATCTGTGGAAGGAGGGAAAGGAAAAGCCTTTTAATAGTCATTTTAAGATGTTCTAATTTCAATTAATCTTTCAAACACTTCACCAAGTTTCTTGTATAACCAGATTACTATTTTGACTTTTAACAGTGACAGCACCAGGACATGAATCAACTTTTTGTTGTTTTTTGATTTTCCTGAGCATTCATCGATTAGAAGTCAAAAATTCAAAATTCACCTACAAGCAAGCTATTTAAAATATTAATTTTGAAATTGCCACTTAATAGTTAATCCTTTTCTTCCTTAGATATATTCCTAATAAATTAAACTAGTCAAAACGTAAAATACTGTGGCACTTCTTACTACTATATTATTCAAGAAATTTGGAAACCTTTACATGTTTGAGGTGTTGCATTAAGATGTAAGATTCTCAGTAGGATTTACGGACAATATCAATTTACTTGATGTTATGTTGGTGTGCTTTACAAAATGGGAAAGGACTACAAGATTGTTTGAAAGCATGTTAAAATCTCAGTTTTGTACAATACATCATGCTTAAAAACTAGTTTTATTCGCAAATGTATCAGTCCAATTAATCTCAAGTAGGAAAAATTCACAATCAAGAACAGCAATTGCAAAAAAGACACAGCTATGTTATCATCTTGATTTTCCAGAGTATATTTTCACACAAGTATGATCTTAAATTTAGATAAGATAACCATAATGCACAGTTACCTATGAACTAAATATACATTGTTTTCTTCTGCTGCATCAGTAATATGAACTTCTCTTGAGTATGTATGGTCTTCTAGCTTTGTTCACATGTAGCTGCCGTTTCAGAATATAGGGATTTTTTCTCTTCATGATTTCTTTTTCTTGGCTTGAGTTCTCTAGATCAAAAGCGTCTTGCTGAAGTAACTGTAGGATGCAAGAAGAGACACACTGTTATCTACTTTTTTTGGTAATGGAGATTACAATGTCCTCAACATTTTAATAAAATATTAAAATATTTTATTGCCACCAATAAGAATCGTTACTATATTAGCTTCGGCATTAATTTAAAAAATATATATAAAACTCAAGACACAAAACTAAAATCAGACTAGAGATGAGCTGAGCCTTACAGAAGGGATATTTAAATTATGCTTCAAAAAATTAGATAATTGGTTTTGACTAGAGAGGAAAGCTGGTATATCCTCCATAGACCAAAACTCAAATAGACTGAAAGTTTTCTAACGACTATCACTCTGTTATCACACTTTAGATTAAACACCTACATGCACTGCTGTCTGGTTTCATCTTTTGAGAAATATTTTAATCTACAACATCCCTTCTGAAAAACAGGGAATTGTGATTAAGACAAATGTGTTATTGCATATTTGGTTCAAGGGTAGCTCCTTTCCAGCAAAAAATGCACTGATGAAGAGAGTCTTCAGAAAACTCTGGTTCTCAAAGAGATTGCAGTCCTTTGCATGGACCACTCCAGCTAATATGAGGATTGGGTATATAAAGAGTTATGACTCAGCAAAGCAAACCAAAACAAACAAAAACCCAAACAAATAAAAACCAACCAACCAAAAAAGTTCTGGATTCAGCTAGACTGTACATGAAGCTGAGATAGATGAAGAACTTTGCTATACTGAAAAGTGGGTAGTGACACTGAGTTATCTTTTTTCACTACACAAAGCAGCTTTTAGTGTAATATCTAACAATGCAAGTGTACTGTGCCTAGTGTGCTTCTGTCTAATCACTGTAATCATTGTACTAAACCAAATATCACAAATGGACTATGAACAATTACTATTTAAGAGCAGCAATCTTCATACAATCACAATGTCAACTTCCAGAGCCCTCTTTAGGTGTAGGGAAACAAAAAGCAGGAGTTACGTTGTTGCCAGCTTCCTAGCAATGATAAGAAAACCAGGGTACCTAGTAAAGTGGTATGTATACATGGACATATATCCCTGCATTTTGAATCCAGTTTGCCTTAGGGTCTTCAAACAGAAACACTAGGTACATTTATTTATGCTTCAATAGATCCATAATAACTTAATGTCTGTTAAGCAGATATTAATTATGTTTTCTGGCATAGTGATGACTTTCATATGTTTGTTTGGTTACCTGGAATGGCTAAAGATGAGGTTTTGTAAGAAACATACACTCAGATCATCAGAAACTGCACTAATTCACTACTCATACAGAATGATGCATTTAAAGGCATTAAAGAGTATAAAAAAGGGAAGGAAAGCTCAGACAATGTGATGAAGGTGACATGGATATGGATTTTTATAACATCACTACAAACAGAGCCTAACAAAGAGTTTAACAGCATTAGAAACATGCATTTGTGACAGTTTGTGTTACCTCCCAGTGCTGAAAGGCTCTGCTGTGGCAAACTTTTTGGAGTTGATATACTGTCAGCATTGCTTCCAAGCTGAAGCCATCCAGAGCAGCAGGGAACTGTCTTCCTGGAACCAGATCCTCCTCATCTACCTCTACTGTTTCCCCCATTTGGTTGTTTATGTTGTTGACAAGATTGCAGACATTTAGCAGGGTCATTTTCCAGTAAGGAAGTTTTGCTCTGTTAATCTGAAAAAAAAACACTCACGATTTAACATATTTTTGGTTTTTCGTATTCATGTGCTACATTCAAACATTTTGTTAGAAACAAGTTTATGTTTCTGAAGTGCTTTTCATCTGGTCAACTTTTAAACAATAATTAGAGTGCAGAACTTAGGACAACTCATTTATTACACACGCCAAGTCTGCTTCCTTGCAGCCTTGCCCCCCAGGTAGATATAAATGATGAAAAAGCTAAACTGCTACCAAACCAGAATGGCAGCATTTCAGAGTCATTCTGCACAGGCGCAAACAAAAACACAGATGGAAATTAATATAATATAAATTCACAGGTGTAAATAAGGATAATGAATCAAACCCACTGGATAAATTCCCAGCTCAGGAATCCAAGCTGGATGCCTGTGGTTAACTAGACACTCCTCTCTAGTTCAGCACAAATACCAGTCATCTCAAAAACCCCTAAGAAAAGGAATGGAGTCCCTGCTTCAGGACAAGCTGTCTGATGAGCCTGGGTCTGAAGTTACAGAATCTGCAAGCCCCAGGAGTTTTGGATGCTGGAAAGTGAAGAGCCTGGGAGATGTTTATTGAAGGTCTGTAGGCTTAGGAAGATGGAGCAAAGATAAAGCATATCAGTGAAAACAAAGTACTCCTGACTTGGTAACTGGACTGTAAAACTGAGACCAACTGTATTTAGGTGGCCCATAATGAACCTGTTACAGAAAGATAGAAAAAAGGAAATTTCACCATGGTTTGTCTCAAATTTTGTTTGTTCCAGTATCTTGCATTATGTATGATCTCTTAAAACATTTTAAATAAATACTCATAAGCATGATTTTTACTTTTCTACTGGTATTTTTTTTCCAGGCAGTGGCAGCAGCAGTCTTCTTCCATTTTGGTTATCAATAGCAAAAAAGTATGTTTAAAACTTAATTCCTATCTCATTTACATGCTTTTCATGATTTTGCAATTTTCTTCATTCTCCCACTACTAATTATTTCTTCTGCAATGTATTCCTTTCAGTGCTGAGTATAGCATTTACTCTCCTTCAACTAGAACTGGTGACATGGCAATCTCCAATCAAAAGCCAAATAGAAAATTCCTGTTTATTCCTGGCAAGGATTTCCTTACTGTGCACATCAGGATTAGACCTTACCTATGAACTAAAATGTAGTTGCTTGTTTTCCTGTATGCACAAAGTTAAATACAGGTATGACACTAACACAGACATTGCCTTTCACACATTCTTGGCAGCACTAATTGAGTGTGGATGTAGTGTTTATTTGGCCTGAACATCAGGTAATCACATAACCTGTTTCTTTAGAGCACCTTCCTAACAAAGGGGCCTTGTGTGCAAGATTTATGTATATTCATCACACTTGACTATTTTTTGAGGGAAAAGAAAGAAAATTCAGAAAAATTAGGAAGAAACAAGAAAAGTTGGCATCACTCTTAGCATTAGTTACAAAATGGGGTTTTTTTGGCCATGCTTGTTACTCCAACATACACCTGATATATATGTGTGCCCTTGAAAATGAGAATGATATAGCCTTTTAATAAAACTGCTGTGCATTCTCAGATTCCTGACAACATTTTAAAAAATTTATTTTGTTTTGAGGCTAAGAAAACAAATCTGAAATCTTTTTTGGAAGCCTGTAGTTCGTCCTGCACTCTTTAATTTGAGCTCATCTGTTTTCACATTGAAGTACCGTGGTTAGTCTATCAAATTATTTAAAAGAATGTGACAGTTTCAAGATAAAATTATTCTCTTTGCAGAATATCTAATTTTATTAATAGAAGTTAAACTAGGGAAAAGACCAAATGCCCAAGGCAATTTCAAAATGTTCTTTGGTCTGTTTTAATATATTTTTGAAATATAAAAATGTGGAGCTTTCCATGACAAATGAGGCGGCTTCTCCAGTTCACTGTTCTCTCCTGGGTATGCAAAAGAAATGTGAGCTAGCACGTCAACAGCTAAATTGCAATGGAGCATAGAATCTAGAGGCAGTGCTACATGAGCAAGTGAGATTTCTGAGTTGAGAACCAAAAATATTCCAGTGGATGGAAACAGAAGAGTAAAGGATAGGGTAATTTTTCATGCCTTCTTGCATAATTCATAGAATGTTTTTGATCTAAAGTTACTACTTTATGTCATTCTGATGCACATCTATATATAAAGGAACTTTCCTCTGTGTATTAGTAAAATACTTAAATAGATTTCCTTATGTGCAACTTGTCTTAGCTCCTACTTATAAGGTGAGGAGAAAACAAATTTGCAGTGCTGTCTGCAAGCTTCTAAATAATATTTTATTTGTTAAGGGAGTCTCATTCCTACTAATGCCATGAATATATCACCTCAAAGTATTTTTACTTGAATACATCTGCTTCTGACTTACTGCTACCATTAACAATTCAGTCAGAATTAATTTTGGGTTATTTTAATTGAATGTGGAGTTTTCCAGGTCATGTCCAGTCACTAAACAGAGCAGACATGTTATTTTTCTGCTCCACTATTACATCAAGCCTTAAAATCAAACCACTTTGCTTTTTTGGATTATGGAAAATGTCTGAAGCAGTTATCTGAAAGGTATATGTAAATAAACAGTTTATGATGATGACAATCCAAATTTTCAGGTTAATTTATAATATGGCATAAATTTATATTTTATACATTTATATGTATTTTCCACACAGGTCTAAAGCAATATCAAGTACAGTAGCTCAACACGTGTTTTGGAAAACACCTACACAATAAAACAAGAACCCGTATCTGCCAAGTAGAACTATTTTTTTTAAGAGTAACTTGAAAAATATCTGGGAATAATCTGAAGAAAGATAGGAGATTGAAGTATGACCAACAATTTAGAAGGTATATGAATACTGAAGGGAATATGATGTATGTATTTCCACTGTTGAACATACTTGTAAAAAAGAATCGGATATCTAATTTCTCCCACTTCATGGATCTTGAAAGAGAATTTAATATCATCTAAGAAACTGAAATAAGCATATTTCCTTCTTACGTAACAGGCTTGTCCTATGCAAGACAAAAGAGATTTCCAAGTTATAATTTATATGATATTTTATTTCCATATCTGGTTGAATTATACTCCTCATAGTTTGCCTAAGATACTTCTTTTGTTATAATCTTCCATACATCCCAAATGCTATTTTCCATTAGGAAAAACGATATCTGCTTTTTACATTCTTGTTTTATCTAGTAAAAGCAGATAAAAAGCAAATTCATTACAAAGTAAAAATCCCAAGTTAGTGTAGGATGTCTATGGTTCTGTTCCATAATAGTAGTTGAATTTTTTTTCAGATTGTAACCACAGAAATAATATAGTTAATCAGATAGAGCAGTGAATTCTGTTAAAGAATTCATGGAATTCTTTAACAGAAGGGCTTCCATGGTGCATATTAATGCCTGCAAACCTAATTAATTTTTATGTGATGACTGAGTCAGGAAGTCACTAGCTCCTAGATAGCTGTAGGTTCCTCCTACTTCTAGGCAGCTCCTCAGACAAGGAGGCTAAACTCTCCGGGGAAAATGCAGTCATAAATAGGCATCCTACAACAACGAAAACTCAGTGGGTCTAAGACTTCAGAAAATTAATGTTGGGTGGGATCCCAAAGGTGGAGGATATTCTAGGGCTGATATATTCTCCAAGGAATACTTTCATTATTTTTTCCCCTAAATAACATAGTGTCAATCTTTTTCAGTTCAAAAAAGATTATTCATGCAACTAGTGGTTTCAGGCAAGCATTTAGAAAAGTGGAAACAGTTATCTCTTTGATATGAATAAATAAATAAAGTTTTTTATTGAAAACAAAAGAGAGACAGGAGATAACTGTCCACATATTTTGACAACTCAAGTTTTGTTGTTTTACCTGATCTTCCAAATGGCTTTTTGGATTTTATCTTAGGAAAAAGACAGAGCATTTTAAGGACTTGTTTGATCCTTGTATCTTGTTTCAGATGTAACAGCAGGGAAGAGTGACAAACTGCATTAAGTGTTGAAGACAGATTTCAATAAGCATGAACTACTTCTTTAAGGATGGAGAGTGATTCAGAAGATAGGTGACCTTAAGAACAACGTGAAAAAGGGCAGCAGGCACTGGACAGCAGTCTGTGAAGTTAAAGGCATAAGGCAATTCTTTTCGTAATATTGGATAGACTACTGAATATTGCAAAAGGTGCGCACTTAAGCTCTGGGTGTAGTCTTGATACTGTAGTCCACAAGTGCTTACTTAGGTAGATTTTTGTTCTATCAAATGCTAAACCCACAAGTGATAATCCATTTTGCTGCACTTTTAAATCTCAGCTTTCATAAACAGTAATTTTTTCCCATCTTAATGTTGTTTAAATCGTTAGGATTTCCTTTGCTGATTACCATGTAAGTGTCAAATACAGTCTGTGTAATTTAGCAGTAATTGCCCTCAAATGGAACCAGATCTCAGGCACAACACAAGACAGGTATTGCACATACTGTCTTCAAATTTGTCTATCACACCAGAACCATAATTTTTTGTAATGAGAGTTGAAATCTGGCAGTGGACAACAGAAAAAAAGTAATTTCAGTAATGAATGGGATAATGATATTATTCTTGTAGAAGACTTTATACACAGTTTTTAGTGTTTCCACCATGTCTTTCTTTGATGTAAAGAGACAACATAAATTCAACTAATGAACTTTAGATGGTGATTTAAGGCAGTATAATGAAGAACTAAAGCAATGTCTTCAACATGAATCTACTGCTTCTGTCAACTTCAAGTGTCAGTTGACTATGGTAAATACCCTAAGAAACCTAAATAACAAGCTACATGACATCAAAAACCCTAAGAATACTATGGCAAACATCATGACATTATTAACTGTTGCAATGTATTTGTACATTTGGAGTTACCTGAGCTTGTGTTCTGTGGTGAGAAAGAGGAAAAGATGAAAGTTATGTTCACAGATCCACCAAAGTCAGTAGCAGAAACACCAATAGCTGCAGGGTTTTATTCCAGGGCTTTGCCACACAGCAAAAAAACTATTTTTGTCAGCATCCTACATTTAAATATACCTCAGAAAAGAAGTTATTAAATCTTTCTGTACCTTAGAAAAGTGAGTGGCCAATAGGTTTATTTGTAATCTAAGTTTAACTATCATGATAGTAAAGAGCATTGAGGTCTAAGAACTGCCAGACAAGTTAAAGAAAATGCATTTTCTGGCCTCATACTTCCTGTAGTCTATCCAATAATCCTGTGGAAAAGGCCCCATACACTTAAATACAATATAATGGCAGGTTTTCTCTTTAACCTTCAACTAGTCATTGACTTATGTAAATTTCTTTTTTGGGGAAGAAATTTTTGATTTTTCATTTTATTTTCTATTACATTTAAGTACCACTTAAACTTTATTGGAATAATTAATTAAAATATTCACCCTTAAACCCACAGCATTTGTTTCAGAGTTCATTCCTTATATGTGGTTGAAGATATATCAGACACATATATTTCTTAGATCATTTATGAAAGATAATTGTGTTGAGAAAGTGTCTGTCAGCCTGTCCAGTACATATGTGCAACACTTTCTGCTTCACCTAGTCAATATGAGGTTTTCACTGAATTTTTATATATTCATATTAAATAAAATAAACATTATTCACAGTCTGGAAACCTGTCAAGGAAATGCCATTTACAAATTTAGTATTTTCACAGTCATGTTCCTGTATTGGCAGGATAATCAAAATCCTAAACTAAAATTGGCATATGTATTACCTGGTTTTGCTTAATGATTGTCTTAATTTTATATGGATATAGGAAGGGTTCTGCATAAAAATAGCACTTACAGCTTTGACTCAAGGTTAATTTAGCTTTCATCGGGCATAATCTTATTGGAAACACATTTCCTCACATAAATTTACATCTCTGTACATAACACAGTTTTGACAGTTTAATGAAAGTACCAGTGTTACAGCTGAGGAACATGTTTAGTGTGTCACATCAACACCTTTACATTTCCTTTGAACTGGAGAAAATCTTGCACCGAAGTAAAACCTAACACTGAACTTTTATGTCTAGACCATAGGTTATTACTTTGTGCAAAGACTTTTGGGTTCGTAATGAGAATTCATTTGCTCCCTCCCTGTCAGGTAAAGGAAGAAAAATAATTACCTTTGATGTGTACATATTGGTCAATAAATCTGCTTCTAATGCTTTCATTTCCTCTTCTGAATCTGGGAATAAACCAGAAACATATGTCTATTATTTGATCATAAATCATGGACATTTCAATTCAGTATACAGAACTAAGATATTTAAATTATTTTTAAAAATAAACAGCAAATACAAATACCAGTGAGGTAGAGGGAATATCAGGAGTCTTCAGCAACATTATATTAAAATAAATACTCAATATATTTTTAAAGCATGATCAATCTTATTGAACTGAATGGAACTGTTAATTTATCTCAGTTTCATAGCAGACTCATTAAACTGCAGTTCTTTCAGTATAGAAACCTGGTGCAATATTCTTCATTGTTTTCATAATAAATATTTGTCACCTTCCAAAGTAACAACTTTGGAAGAAAAAATTGAATATTTATTTTCAAACAATATTTATTTAAGTAGTAATTATTTACGTGAAATGAAGTTATGATTACTCGATTAATAATCAATATTCTTGATTATTCTTAATTAAATTAAGGGCCTTTTTACCGATATGTGGGAACTGAGCTTGTTCCCTCATATCAGTAATAATACAAGCTCTTGACAATGTACATACAAGCTTTTGACAATGTATATACAAAAAAGAAAGCATTCTGACTGGAAGTGTAGGGATTTTCTTTACTGATTTAATCAACCTTTGATAGCTCAGTAGATTTGCAAGACTTGTGATTTGGGAAATGGGGTAAAAATTGCTGTGGAAAGAGAAAAACACAGACACATTTCTACACACAGCATCACAAGATGAAGATGAGAATCACAATGAAGATCTGGTGCCTTGGCAGCAGCAATCACAGCTCAAAGAGAAAAAATGTAAGGAATTGGTTAAGCCTTCAGGTGAAATACAGTTCCACATAGCTTTTACCTTTCCTGGAACATCAACAGTCCGAACCCAAACAATGCATTAATATTTCAAACCATATTAAACCAAAATATATTTCATATTCATATAGGTAATATCTCACTTTCTTCAAAATAATCAATGCTGTTGGCATGTAAGACCCTACTACTGAATCTGTGGATGGATTCTGCCCATGCCTTCATTTCAGGGATCATCACCATGTTGTGTCGCTACCTTTCACAGAACATGAGACTGTAAGGGACCAGAAACATGTGCTAATGTGCCACATTAGCACACTGTGCTGATAGGTCTCTATCAGCACAGAAGCCACTCATTACAATGCTCTTAAAAATCAGTCATGTTCAATCTCAATAAATCTCACAACAACTGTCACTTTATTTCTTCTTTAGGAAATGCTTCTAAATATCATTGCTTACTCACTTGCTTCTGATTTCAATTATTTCTAATTACAAATGTATCCATGGTTTGCAAATAAATTACTACACTATAAATAATACCTTTCTATTTGCAATATTTACCCATCATGTATTTATTGAGAGGAATCATTGGTCTTCCCAGCTTAGTGGTTTTGTGTCCTTACAAGATTAGCAAACAAGTGCAAGATCACTGTGTCTTTTTGGTCAAAAACCACTGCCTTGGAAATCCCATAAATGCTTCATTGAAAGGCTATGCCCAGATGTATTGGACTCCCTCCTATTCTCCTTCCTTGCAAAAGCCTTGTATTCCCCAACTCATCAGAGCAGCCCTCTTCTGTCCTGATGCAACAGCATAGCACAGTTTGGTTCAGCAGCCTCAATACTTAATCACCTTAGTGCTAACCATTAGCTACAGAGGGCAGCTGTCTTACATGTCCTTTGGTTTGTTTCTTTTGTGGCTGAAAAACCCCAAAAACCAGGTTAGATAACCAGATAATGTATTTTATTCCTCAGATTTCAAACAGTTGTGCTTCAGTTAAAAAGGAACTTCTAACAGGAATTTCTATTATTTCCTAAGCCACTGCATTTTGTATTGTTGCACTGCTTCTTATTCCTATTATTTAGGTCATCAAAAACTTCCATGTGTCACACATATCCCCTTCTTCTGTAGGATGCTACTGATCACCTTTGCATTGCCAACACAATAGGTTCATTCATAATTTTTAACATCAAAGCAATTGCATTTAAGTGACTTGCTGTAATGCTGATCTACAACCAACCTTATTCAATGTTAAATTTTTCATATTAAATAGGACTAGTTGTAGACCAGTCAGCAAGTCTCTAACAACTGATCTCCAACCTAATGCCTTTCAGCCCTTTGAGCAGGAATGGCAGTCAGCTTTGCCAGCTTTACCATTAGCCAAAGTACTTCTGGCAGCACAAGATCACCTCAGCTGAATTTCTATCAATGACAGCATCTCCTGTGAGCAGATGAGCACACACACGATGACAGCATCGTGATTTGTGGGGTCCTGGATCACACCAGCTGAGAACAACAAAAGGACTTGTGCCTGGTTAGCACCTGGGTTTTGTTCCTGTCAAGGATGGAAGGAAGCTTCCACACATCAAGGCTGGACGATAGCTGCAGGCATGAAAGATGGGAAGAAAGGTATTAAGAAGCATTTGGATTGAAAAAAAATTTAGAGGACATTATTTAGGAGTCAAGATTCCTTCAGTGAAGAATAAAGCAAGGCTTGGAGGGAGAGAAGGAAGCATGTTCAGGTAATTCAGGAGTCAGAAGAGATTGATGATGAGCAAAAGCATAAAAAGAAGTCTCTAAGAAAGCAATGGTTACAAAAAGCCTGGTTACACATTATTGTTAAAATCAGAGAGAAATTCACACAATTTCTGTATTCTTGAATCCATTGACAAAAAAATAGTTTCTACTTATATATTTGTATTCTACAGGTACATACTTACACCTGAGGGCAAACTTTTTTAGAAGAGAATTTAATTTTATTTTTTCTTATGATATAACTGTCCATATTAGTTGCAGATTATTTGAGCCCCTTCACACAAGCTTCTCTGTGTCGTTTCTCATTACAATAATTTCAAATTTTCAAGCAAATCAACCATTGTGTTAGTTCCCCCCACAATTTGGTTTATGGGGTGTTTTTTATGAACCTATTTTAATTTCCACTTAATTTATTTTTACTTTAATGGTCTTTCATTAAGACTCTATAACAAGTTAAATTTGAAACTGCTTCACTGAAAATACTAGTGAGGAACTTGTTTAAAAAGCTTAGAAATATATGGGGAGGAAAAAAATTGTTAAGCTTTGTCACTCAGATCATGCATTCTCTATAATATACAGAATAATTATATTTAAACTGTAATAAAATGCAGGTATTATATGGTTTACATTTTTTTTTTTTCTGCAGGGGAATACAAACTGTAAACTTCTATCTAAAGTGAGAATTAGGAATTCTGAGTCCCTCTGAACATTAAAGTTGAAAATTAAAGTTACCTGTAAAATTACCCCATAATTTAGTGGAGTTAAAAATCAGTTCAAGTAAGTTCAGATTGGATTTTGCAGGCTATTCTGCTGCATATATATGTGCATACACCTGTTTAACTATCACCATACCTATTTGGTCATAAACTTTAGACACAAATGACAGATGCTTAAGATGTGTCATTTTTCAAAGAAGCAAGAAATGCATTTTAGTATATTGTCCTCCTTTTGAGCTTTTTTAAGCAGTTGCTCTTGGAGAATAAATGCACTTACATCAACCTTCTTACTGTGTAATTTTCCTGTGCTTCAGCGGTTTTTTTGGTCATAATTTCAGATTTGTTTTTAGCAACTTTTTCTCCAGACAATAAAATTATGTTTCTCTTTCTAAAAAGCAACTGAAGGGCATACATATTCATGTTGATTTGGATTACAGCAGCTATTCATGAGTTGCAGAAATTATAATTTGTATCTTAATTTGAAAATACATGATATTCAGTGAACCACAGCGCAACCAAGCAGATGGTCTGCGCTGATTTGTATTTCCAATAACTAGGCTGCACTAATTGCCGTGGTATGGATGCTGCGAGGAGTAATGGATTATAGGAAGAGAGAAAGTTAGAGGGGTGATATAAAAAGCAATAGTGCTGGCCAGAGCCCGTTATCAGAGGCGGCTCCCGGGCGCCTAATGGGGACAGCCGGCGGGCGCTAGGGGACTTCGCTTCCTTGCTTTGTGTGCCTCTCAGGGCTGCGGGAGCGGCTCAGCGCCGGGCGCTCAGAGGGGCTTCGGGCGGAGCGGGGCGCGCCCGGCAGAGGCGGCGGCGGGCACTTACCTGAGCAGAGGCTGCAGGAGGCCAGGGCCAGCAGCACCACGCACACCAGCTGGACTCTCATCCTTGCCGCGCCGCCCTCTAGAAAGTAAAGTCCATAAATCCTAGGGAGAGACGGAGAGAGAGACAGAGACAGAGAGACAGAGACAGACAGAGCCCCGCCGCTCCTCGCCCTCCGCACGCGTGCTGACGGGCGGCTGCCGGCACCAGACGGGGGACCCAGACCCTTCCCCAACTATATAAGCCGCGGGGTGATGTCACGGCGGTACCGCCATCGCCTCCTGACGAAGCTCCCCCCCTCCCTCTCCTCCTCCCTCCCTCTCCCCCCTGCCGCTGCCCCCTCCCCGCCGCTCCGCGCCCGCTGACGCCACTCTCCGCCTGACGCACGCGGAGCCCCGCGGGGCGCGCAGCGAACCCCGCACCCGCGGCCGCGGGGCGCGCCCGGCACGGCTCTTCCCCAAGGGAAACTATCCTGGGATTTTTTTATTACTGTCACTATTAAAAAAAAAAAAAAAAGTTTCCGCAGGTGCTCCGTCCCCAGCGCGGGGCCGGGGTGGGGAGAGACCGCGCCGCCGTCCTCGTGCGGTTGACGCCCTTTTTCTTTCATCTGTAGAACCTTTGCCTACAGCAAGGGAAGGAACCGCGCACCGGGGACGGCAGGGATGTTAAACCGGGGATGGGCAGGGAATGCCTGACATGGGGCACGGCAGGAATATAATCCCGGCCATGGGCAGGAGTGTTGCATCGAGCACGGGTAGCAGGAAAAAAGGGAAAGAAACAAAAAGAGAAGTCTAAATGTGTGAGAGATGCAGCAAGATAACGGGAAAAGCCACTTGATAGAGTGTTTCATAGATGCGCAAAAAATTGAGACCCGACCAGGCGAGACTCCCTATTACTTCTGAAGAGCGCTTGCCACAGCCACCCGCTGCGGTTCCAAGAGAGAGAGCGTTTCTCAGAGACATATCTCTCGGGATGTACTTCTCCCTGTTGATTTTTCCACTAGGTATCCTTCCTCAAGGACTAGCACAGAGCAGGCTCCGTGCCAGCAGCCCGAGGTCGGAGGGAGCAGGACACGCCGGGACCCCAGGCGGAGGCAGGGCGGCGGCGGGACGGGCGCGTCTGCCCCGGGCGGGGCGCGGGGTCCCGGCTCCGCTCCGCCTGCCCTGCCCTCCGTGCCTGCCCGGCTGCCCCCACCTGCTCCGGGCTCTCTTTCTGCCTCTCAGCTGCTGAGTCGTAAAGCCCAGAAAGATGACCCGAAGGTGAGGGCAGGGTAACCTCCAACGTGTGAGTATAAAAACGTAAAGCTCAAGACTGGCGTCAGCCTCCATCGCGTTACTGCTTTTGCTGTGAGGTTTTGTTGGTTTTTGTTGTTTTTTTTTTTTTTTTTGGTTTTCTCTGCTCAGATACAGACGAATGCTCCATATGTTGAATACAAATACAGATACAATGCAGAACATTTCTGTCTCTCTGAATTCATTTAAGGACAGATACACGTGTCACACGCAGCAGGAACACACGCTGTGAGTATTCTTCTGTCCTGGATGTTCCCTTAACCGCAGAAACGTTCCTCTAAAATGCAAAGAGCAGAGATCGGTGTTGTTTTCCTCCCCTACCCTCTGCGACTGAATCGGTGTCGCAGGAATACCCAAAATTTTCAAAATCCTGCCGCAAGGAGCACCTGGTGAGAAAAGTTTAATCAACTGAATTTTTTCTTCCCTGAAACAACTTTTACAGCACAACAAAATTTAAATTCAATTGTTGCTTTGGTTTATGCTGAAATAAATACACACAGAAGTGAAATAGAGTGCACTGGATGATATTAGATGTTTTAATAACACGGATTTTTGCATACAGTTGGGAACACATCCTTCTGTACTACTAAGAGAGAAAATAAAAGTAAACAAAACCCCCAGACCCCCAAAACATATCTATCACATTTTACGGGCTGTGCTAGTCTACCAGAAAGTTTCAGGTATCATTCGTATGCCTGAGAACCCAGGTTAGATGAGGTAGACACTCACACTTCCCTCTAGTCCTATTTTCTATTATTTCCATGATCTAGAAAGACCAATCTGCAGCTAATTTTGCTCTGTGGGTGTTCAATAGTTCAGAAAGCTCTATGAATGAGAATCATATTTCATAGATATTTTCTAGTGCCCACTTTCTGTCACAGAGTTCTTCAATAGCCTAATTACCCATATTTTTATGTAACTGAAATTTAAAGGAATGATGGGTTTTTTTCCTCAGGAAGAGACTAATTGCCATTTTTTCCTGCCATTAAAACCTGTGATCGCTTAATTGCTGCCTTTTTGGTTTTGGTGGGTTTTTTTTTTTTTTTTTTTTTGGTTTTTTTTTTAGGTTTTTTTTTCAGAGGTAGTATTTCCTAGTGATTTGAAAGGGACAAATATGTCGTATGTTTTGAACCGTATTTTTTTTTTTTTTGCCATTGGTCTGTTTCCATTTTCTTTTTCTTGGAAACTGACAAGGCAGAAACTTCAGTGTTGAAAATCTTCTTTGCTTTCTTACCACGTTTTATGTTCTGGATGTATTATCTTCAAGTTCCCTGGATCAGGCTCAATTGAGCTTGGACAATTATATTTTTTTCAGTAGAACTCAGCTGTCATCTGCTTCTCAGATACTCCTTGACTTACTTTTTCTGGCTCTTTCCTACATCTGTA
The DNA here is from genome assembly GCF_036417665.1 of Passer domesticus. Classification (NCBI taxonomy): domain Eukaryota; kingdom Metazoa; phylum Chordata; class Aves; order Passeriformes; family Passeridae; genus Passer; species Passer domesticus. The sequence continues at coordinate 39,947,992 of NC_087478.1, read as the reverse complement.
CCTTGTACTGCTTCACAAAGAATGGTATAATAATAATTTTAACCCTTTCAACTGTTAATTTCCTAAATTGCCTCAACTTCAAGTCATCTTCATATCACATTTCTCCCAGTGCAGAAGAGAAGCTGTTATAAGGGAAAAAGCCAACCTCTTTGCAGATTTGTCTCTCTCTCCCTTTTATTTTTAAATATTCTTGTCTAAAGAAAATATTTATAACTATTCATTAGTGCAAGTCAATTTCGGAAGCTCAGTTTATCTTTGCTTGCTCTCAGCATGCGATTTAGACAGCCTGTCCAGGCCTATAAATCAGGTCAATTCACAACTGTGAGGCACTGAAGATAACGAAACAATCAGGTAAATGGCAGATTCATGGAAGAACAGATATATAAACCTCTATTTACTTTGTCATAAAACTACCATCATAGCATACGGATAACACCGAACACAAAAGCTGTAATCACCAAACAAAAGGAGAGTACCATTCTGCTCATGTTCCTGCAGTAGAGGGTACTGGGGATTATAATAAGGAACTCTCAGTATTGCAGTTACCAGTTTTATGTCTTTGGAATAATCACGAAAAGAATGGAAGAAAATTCAAGATTCTCAATCTTGCCATTAAATATATTTATGTCTCAGAATTTTTTAATTTTTCTTTTAAATTTTTTTAGCTAAACTTAGCAGTAGTTATATAAGTATGAAAACTCCAAGGGCAATCATTCTGGGGGTGGTCATTGCGAAAGTGTTTCATACAGCAAACTGGCTAAAGACGGTCAGAATCTTAAAGTTGATTTTAGTTATGGTGACTAACCTGCTTTGTCCCTACAACAGTTTGGCTATCAGCAGTTTAGGTTAACATGCTGGGCAGAAAACTGATTCAAATTAATTTCTATCATGTCAGGCCAAGGGACAAGATCAAGCAAAGCAACAGAACAGACAGGCAAGGGAATTCAAAGCACATTTAAATCATGAATGTAGTCAGACACTGCAGCAAAATTTCCCAGACAACGTGAATTCTCAGCATCTCTTTTCCTATAATAAGTCAAGGGGGTTTAATGTGTTTGGTCAGCACAGTGATGCTCAAAACTTCATGGTGTGTTCAACTGTTGAAAGTCTTGGAGACCTCCTCTGCTGCAAAGGATATCAGAAAAGAATTCAAAAGTAAAAGGCAGATGGTGCTTTACACATCAGATAATTTTTAGTAAGTAAAACATTGAGCATCCTCTCTACTTCAAAGCTAATCTCCTTTAGTTATTCTAGGACTCAATCTTTTAGATTTGTGAGGTTGTGCACTTTCAGGAATCCTTGAGAAGTTTACTGAATAGTACCAAAGAGCTTACTGATACAGAAAGAAACCCAAACACATAAGCAACTACATTATTGTCTGAATCAGAAGAATTTCTTAATATGCAACAAATTTCTGCCACTTTTTAAGAAGCCACAAATCTGTAGAAACTTCCTGGATATCCAGTGAGCTCATCCTTTGTGTTTTACAGTTCTGGGGTCTAAAACCATGAAAGTGGCATTCTGTGCAGCTTCTCCATATGAGGTATACATGCATGGCAGAGCTTTTTTTGATGCTTTGGAGTTTCAAACAGCAACACCAGCTCAGTGCCCCAGGGAATCATGATCTTCAAATCATGAAAAGCTTAAAAGTATCATTTCAACAGAATAATTTGAAGTATCATTTCTCTTTTAATTTTTTTCCCATTAAAGCACTACCATTACATTTCCAGAACTTTGGGATTCTCTAACCCTTCTCATGAAAAAATAGATTCTATAGTTACATTACTATAAAGTAAACACAACATGTATGCACCAACACACCAGCAGTTAAAACAACTGAAAATGCAAAATTTTAGGACATACACACACACATATATGTATAACCAATTGGAAATTGTTTAATAGGAGTCAGTTTGGATTAAAAAAGGCCATAAGAAAACAATATTCACTCCTACTCCTAATGTCCATTTCCTTTTAATTTTTTTTCCCTTTTACTAAAATCCTTTTATATGAGAAAGCAAATAGTGCAGTTAGAAGTGCCACCACAGTGTGTCATGGGAGCTATGCTTCGGGCACCTCCTCCTTACTCTCACTTCTCAGCAACTCATTCCCAGGCTAGACTGAATCTTTCTCATTTCTCTGATTACACATTTTCCCCAAATACCTAATTCAATCACTTTTTTCATTTCTCTCCAGTGAGCTATGAATATTTTAATTTAGATTCCAGGGTATAATATATACAAGAGACATGGGTGAAAAGCCTGATATAACTTTGTTGAGTATTGAATATTCATGTAATCCACTGTTCATTAGAGTGATCATGCTTTGAAATTTTGTGTTACAATAATGAAATAGTTAGAAATTGCAAGATTATTGTCTTAATACTGTTAGTCTTGGACTCATAACAATGACTACTGACAATTCCTGAAAGAGCAAAATTAAATTGATTTCAGAGGGTTTGTCCCATGATATTCAGTTTTTGTCAGCAATTATTCTTCAGCATTCTATGGAACATGATAACAGAAGACATAAGTATGCAGTGTTACATTACTCTGGTTCAATTATGCCATATAAATAAGAATTGGACTCCACATTCTGAAACTTTTGAAATAATCTCTCCTGCCTCCTTCACAAATTTCTCAAAGAACTGTGCTTTTTCGTCCTACCCAAAAGAGAATTTACTCTAACTAGTTATTTAAAATCACACAGCCATTAAGAGATTTTGAAATAAAAATACTGAGGAATATTTCCTCTGTGCACAGTAAAGAGGCAATATATTATTAGTACCGTAAATCACTGAGAATATGCTGAGACCTTCGGCTTGATCACATAAGAGCTCTTCCCCAGAAGTCCTTAAGAGATTTCCAAACAACCAGTAGCCTTTCCTTTTTATTCTCTTTTTTTATTATTTTTCTTTTCTTTTTTTTTTAAATAAAGGTAGCCTCAAAGAGTCAAGGACATCCTTCCACAGTTCTTCCACTGCAACATAAGAAAATACAAAGAATCACTTAGAAGTGTTTTTTTCCTTTTCAGTTTGTTGGTTAATTTTCTTCTTCAGAAAATTTCATTAAGCAGGGCCAAAGCACCAGTCTTAAATTGATTCTTAATATGTAAGGTTTGTTGCTTGACCATTTATGAGCAAATAATTTAGAAATCGTTACATCTAATTGTTCTGAATTTAGGAGTGATAGCCAGAAACAAAATATGGATTCAAAGAACTGTGGTTTCAGGTCTGTGCCAGTACGCACATACCAAGTATATACCACTTCTGCAACTTCCAGTTTTTTTACCTAAGAGGGATGGAAAGCTTTTATGTAATTTGCACATCTGTGAACTGAAATTTGCATGCATAGTATTTAAGAAATTCCTTGGAGATTGAAAAGCAGACATCCCAATAAAGACAAACAAAGTGGTAATAAGAATACATGTTACAGCAAACACAGGCAACCAATCATTTACAACGTAAGCAAAAACATCACTGACTAAGAAAGCACCCCTTCTGAAAAATAAAAAGAGGCTTTGCATCTGAAGAATATTTTGCATTTGCATAACACCTTTCAATTTCAGTGCTTCATAAACATGAATTAACTACAACCATGTCTAAACTAGAATGCAGCTTATAAATATACACTGCTCTAGAAAGAAAAGTTTGTCATCTGTGGCAGCCTACAGCAGCCTAGATTGTGCTGTTAAGGCAATCAGGCAATGCTGCAGTGTTTATCCCTTATCAAAGCCATCCAGAGCAGTGCATCCTCCTGGATATATGTCCTGACAGCAGTTCCACATCTGTGATCACCATCTGTATCATAATGGCATCAAGCCTTGGTGCACTCACTCCTCTCTCCCCCGGCCCCCTCCCAGCAGAAATATGTTACACTGGCAAGAGAACAGTTGCACTGTTATAACTGCAGGTAAGCGAAGGGATTCGGCGAGCACAGAGTGCTCACACCCCAGATTAACACGCTGATGTCAGCCATGCCTTGTGCTGTAGACATGATCTCAGCTTCAATTCACTATCCCGGTGCATTGATTTGTGCTGCTGGAGCCATGTTTAATTGAGACCCAGAGGGGACTGTTTTCTAATCACCCGATGATGTAGCCCCAATCCTGAAAACACCTCCATACATGCCTAATTTTAAGAAGATGAGCAGCATGACTCAAATGCTTAAACTTAAGCTTGTCTGTATCTGTAAATTTCATGTACCCATACCAAGGGGAGGATGGATTGTTGATTTAAACAGTGAGGCCTGACTTCCAACTCTTGATTTTAATTGAGATGCCTACGGAATACTTTGGGTTTCAACTGAAAATATTCAGCAGTCAAAGATTACAAGCAGGTTTGAAGAGCACTATACTGACCTGAAGGTATCCTGTAGCATTTTATACTGTTGATTTAGGTAAAAGTAAAATTCTTCAAAATCAGGAATAAATACTTAGTGCAGACACAAACTTAAGTTTCTTCCAGCTTTTCTCCTCATTGTCACCAATCTCCCTTGGATAAACAAGTGGTCCAGCTGTATTTATATTAACTGATGAGACAACTTGACATTCACTGTTAGGGCTAAGAGGTAAATGGTACCTTTGTACTCATGTAGCTACAATGATCTCTCTCCATAGGGCTATATCTTTAGGAGTAAGGTAAGACATGGGAAGTGAACATCTCTGACCCTATTGCAGTGAATATCATGAAAAGAAAAAGGTTTGTTTACATAGATGAGACCCCTTTGCTGTGTGAATAGCCAGCTGAGGTCTGAATGCAGAAAAAATAATGTTAGAGACCACCCCTACATACCTAAGGGGATTTTGAAGTTGTGAAGGAGTTAAAAAATAAGCAGACATGGTGTATGGCCTCTGGCAGGTTTACACAGGTCCATCAGACAGCAGTAACTCCCTACAGTCTAAAGCTTCAGAACGGGGCTGTCCATCACAGAGAAATGCCTCACTTCAGAGATTCAGCTGTTACTGGAACCCTGGAATCTTTTAGGTTGGAAAAGTCATCAAGTCAAGACATCAAGTCCACCTACCAGCTTAGCACTGCCACTAAGCCATGTCAGCCACTAAGCCATGTCCCGTATCCACACATCTTTTGAATACCCCCAGGGATGGAGACTCCATTACTTCCCTGGGCAACATATTTCAATGCTTGACAACCCTTTCCATGAAGAAATCTTTTGCTAATATCCAGCCTAAACCTTCCATGGCACAATTTGAGGCCGTTTCCTCTCATCCTGATACTTGTTACCTCAGAGAAGAGGCTGACACTCACCTGGCTACAGCCTCCTTTTAGGTGGTTGTAGAGAGAAATAAGTAAGTCTTATTTTCTCAAGGCTAAACAGCCCCGGCTCCCTCAGCTGCTTCTCATAAGACTTGTGCTCCAGACCCTTCATCAGCTTGGTTGCCCTTCTCTCAACATGCTGCAGCATCTCAATGTCTTTTGGTAGTGAGGGACCCAAAACTAAACACAGTACTTGAGGTGTGTTAAGTACAGGACAACACTGACAGTTTACCACTCAACAAAGTTTCTCAGGAACCTGGTGACATGGTTTAAACCCAGACAGAAGCCAAGCCCCATCCAGCCCTTTACTCACTCCCCTACTATTGGGAGCAGGGAGAGAATCAGAAGGGAAAATACTAGGAAACTCATGGATTGTGATAAAGACAGCTTAATAGGGAAAGCAAAAGCCACACATGCAAGCAAAGCAAAACAAGAAATTCATTCACTGCTTCCCATGGGCAGGCAGGTGTTCAACCCTTCCCAGGAGAGCAGGGCCCCATCACCCATAACAGTGACTTGAGGAGATGAAGACCATCACTCCAAATGTCCCTCTTCTTCCCTCCACTTTATATACCTTAATATATGGTCTGGAATAACCCTTTGGTTAATTTGGGTCACTTGCCCTGGCTGTGTTTCCTTCCAACTTCCCATGCATCCCCAAATTCCTCTCTAACATGGCAGTACAGAAAGCAAAAAAGGCCTTGGTTCTACCTAAGGCCTTCTCAGCAGTAACAACATGTCTGTATTATTCACCCTGTACTCAACACAAATCCAAAACAGCTCCATACCAGCCTGTGAAGAAAATTCTTTCTCTGAAGAAAATTATCCCTATCCCAGCAAACACCAGCACACCTAGAGATGAGGAATTGGCTACTATATACACATTTGTTTATAACATTTAGTTTTGATATAATACTGATTTCATCTGATAGCTTGTACTGGGTGATCCTGCTCACTATCTTTTGGTGTGATAGGACAGTTGTGTTTTGAAATTCTTACTGTGTGCAGACGCCAGCATCATCACAAGATAGCCTACAGCCCTGGTACCAGGGTGAGACTGTGTGTATTTCTAACAGTAATTGAAGCAAGAAGAGAATAGTGCATTTCTCTGTCATGCATAGCAACCATTTCATTTCTCCCTTTCACAACATATTACTACTAGCTATCATCCATATTTGCAATGCAGAATATGCCCTTTTGAATATAAAATTCAATAGCAACAGTTTCTTTCCAGATCATAATCTTTGTGATTATACAGTTGATTTTACAGTAGTCCTGGTCCTGGTTTATGCTCCCAACCAACTAGGTCCTTTTGGAATAAGGCCTTGAAGCCATCACACAAGCCTGCACAATAAAGTCACCGTTACAGTCAGGGACTGCCTGGCTTCTTTCCAGTCCTACATCTTTTAGCACAGGAGCTAGGCTTAAATAGTAATAGTATCCATACATAGTAAAATCAGTGGGAGTTAATTATCTAAACAACTTTGTGGATTTGGACTGAGTCAATACTAAGTCAAAAGTCTTTATGCCTTTTACTAAATATTTACTAAATAATTACTCTGTTTCCTTTATACTGCTTCAGGAATTAGGATACCATCAGCTAGCAGAACAGAAAGGAAGCCAGTGGAGTACATTCCTTTTATTTTCTTGAGTTTAGGTGCCTGGGCCTCAGGGAATAATCTTGCTGAAGTAATAATTAACAATTTAGCAGTTAAAAAACCATGGACTTGACCAACAGGCACAGAAAAGTTTCACAGGAGCAAGTATCCTTCACTGTGAGGCATTATACCCCAGTCCAACATAGGAGAATATCTTCAGGAGAAGACATACGCCTTGGCATGTGCACCTCTGCTGTGTAAACTGTCTCATTCTCCTGCTTTGTGTTGATCTGTCAGATGCAAACATGCAGCCCACGTGGTTTTCTGCCCTTTTTAAATATTTCTGATTATAGTTCATCTAAAATGCCATCTTTGGCATCTGTGTCAGAAACATTCAGGCATCTGAAATCCACCTAAAACTGTCATTAGAGACCTAGGTTCCTTACGGAACTAAAGTTAAATCTGTGAAAAAGCATATTTCTCAAGGACTCAGTTTTGATTGTATCATTGGACTTGAAATAGACAAAGATGCTAGAAAATGCTTTATAAAATATTTTCCCTATTGGGAGAGTAAGCTTAATATACTTTTTGTTGTTTTTTATCTCAAATTGTTTTTATTTTAATTGTCTCACTCTGAAGTCAACACCAGGTTTTTTTCTTAAGTCAATGTTCTGTGCAATAAAACTGCTTTCTAGTTAGGATAAAAGTAAGAAATTCTTTTGTATAGGAATTAACGAACCATTTAAAGAAATTTTCATTTGTTTTTCTTTTATTTAATTCTAATGGAGACAAACTACTTGTGATTCAATGCCCCAGACATCAGTTTTTCCTAACACTTTGCAGTTGGTCATTTGTGCAAGACCTTGATCAGGCAAACCCCCGGTGATTTTAATGAAAATGCTTCAACTAAAACACACAAAATAGTCTCCAAGTATTACATCATATGCAGATTCCTACCCTGCTGGTTTTCGGATTTTATTATTAGAAAAGGAGTGAAAAGGAAATCTAGAAAATAGATTTAGAAGCTGCTTCAGCCTAGAATTTGTCATATGTTGTGTATTAGAAGATTCCTTCTACTTCATGATGCCTTATCACCTTTAAAAGTAATTAATGAACTGTTATAGTGCCAGTATGAGATTAGGGAACAGCAGTACTTTGCCACTGTGGAATTTTCAGTGATGTTTCCGTGCTTTCCTAGATGAGAAAAGATGAGTGGAGTACAAAAATTTATTTCTGTTCCTCTGAAAAATGGCTGGAGGGATGGATTAATTCTACCATTTCAGTAGGGTTTGAGTATTTTTCATGCATGGCTGGAATCTAGCAAAGGAAGAGGGCTCATGTTTTAATGTGTGTCTGGCCCATTGGAGAGACGACATGTGGAGATCTCTGTCTCTCTGAGCAGGAAGACGAGAACAGGCATGCTGGAAGCTTACACAGGAAAACAATATCAAGGATTTTGGTGTAAAGTTGCAAAGTGATAGGCTTAATGGGTGCAGGTACTGACAGGATCCCAGGGACTGGCATTAAATAAGAACTCCCTCTGTAATGACTGGAATAGTGTACACCCCCAGGGGACATTTGTTTCAGATGTTTGTCTCTAAAAGATGGTCTCTTTCAATAGATGAGCACACTCAGAAGCTTGTTTCTTTCTGAAAATCATTTTCAATTGAAAAGGTCAGTTCCTCTAAATACTGTAAAATCTACTTAAATTACCTAAAAATTAGTTCCTCTTGTGAAAGATTAAATAATGACCTAAAGTTAAATAATGAATCAATGGATCCAGCTCAATTGAGCAGAAGCTTTTGCAACACAGCCACAAGAAAAATGTTTCCTTTGTGTATGTGTGTATTTAAGAAATCATATCTGACCATGAGTGTGTCAACAGTTTATCTTTAATTCCAGTGGCAATGATAAGAAGCAATTTAAAAATATATCTTTCAAGAAGAGAAGTAAATTTTATACACGGGTTGTGAAGACGCCTTATCTTGGAGGCTGTCTGGTTGATAGGGGGTCCTAGTCCTTCTTAAAGTTTGCTTATCTACAAATCCTGTGATCATATTTCCTCTAGTGCTGCAAGAACTCACACTGATTATCTTTGGATGTAGGCAGCATAAGTGGCTTTTTTCATTATGCAAATTTAGCATACATCTATTGAAAGAAAAATATTTTTTATATAGAAAAAGCTTTATTAAAGATATTCAAAACCCTACACTATATTTGTATCAGGAAAGTATTTTTGTCACAATTTTGAAAAGAAAAATATTTTGTGTCTCTTCAAGTTCTACAACCTTCCAGGCATAGACAGTTTCTTTGATGTAGCCAGTATGTTTTCAATATAACTTTCTCAATGGATACAGTTTGAGCTAGGGCTGTTGGAAGTGTACTCAGATTAGTTTTAGGTTTGGTGATAAAATCAAATCTTGGTCACCAAGCATTGCTGACCCAGCAGCTTGGAACACAGCAGTTCATCTAAACTGCTCTATTTGACTGAGATGCCACAAGTCAGACAGTTAACACCAAAGAATACAGCCAAAAAATTCTATTGCAACATGCTGCAAAAACTATTATGACAAGTAGTAGTATAATGTACTTCACAGGAGGATTAAAAACCAAAATACAGTTATAGGTAAATCATTTAACCCTGACTGCTGTTTCCAAGTTAAACGTGCAAATCTGTAGGAGCTGAGAATTTAGCTGATGTCTCTTAACACATTTTTATCAAATTGACAGTCAGGAAAAAGGAGAGCTGGAGAAAGGACAAAAGGAGAAATAATTTTCATGTTACATCCAATCATTAACAGAAAAGCTGCTCTAGGAGATCATCTCAAGTACCTTGCTGGCATCATGTCCTGTCTCTGGTGGGCACCAGCACACGTTTAGAGAAGAATGCAAAAGCATGGCAAATATCAGGTAGGCTTTTTTACTCCCAGCATCAGGTAATCAGTGATTCAAAGATTTAGAGCTGAAAGCTTATTTGGACCATTATATGTAACAAACTGCACTACAGACAGGAGGATATTCTGCACACTTAATTTCCTTCAGCCTTTTATTGCAGACTCTTCAAGTACTTAAATGACAAAAATTTACACCATTACAGAAAGAATAGGAATACATAAGGGAGTAGAGTTTGGGAATGGAAAAGTGGTAAATCTAGTCACAGGACACTGTCTCAGTACCTAATGAAAACAAGGAGAGAAAGAGATTTGGGGCTGAATAAAGTATGGGCCAACTGTGATTGTGCAGACCAAGAACTTGACTACATCATATCTGGGGGTTTTCTTCTTACATATGCTTAGGAGTACTTGGGGCTTGTGGAATATAAAAAACTGCTTCTGTATCTGCAACACTGGATAAAAATCTGCTTACAGGGGATCAAGCTGACTGTTTTGCTCCCTGTTTTATTAAAGCACAGGAAAACCTTTACATGGAAGTCCTCTACAAGAGGGCAGAGCAGCCAAGGTGATGCTTCACGTAGACCCAGTATGCAAGTCAAAAGTAACCTGTGAGGTTTAGTGTACTTTAGGCCATGCCAGTAGCTAGTGAGCTGTAGGGAAAGAAAAAGAAAAAGAAAAAGAAAAAGAAAAAGAAAAAGAAAAAGAAAAAGAAAAAGAAAAAGAAAAAGAAAAAGAAAAAGAAAAAGAAAAAGAAAAAGAAAAAGAAAAAGAAAAAGAAAAAGAAAAAGAAAAAGAGGTTTGAGATACATCTGGATTGAGGTGAAAAATACAGAGAATACAGTGATTTTTCTGACTTCTCTTGATCATAAGACCCATGGTTTTGCCTAATCTCTCTTTTTTAACTATTCCTACCGTTTACCTTCCCAAAATTTGCAGTCTGATGGCAGTTCTGTCATTATTTGTAGCCAGATAGCACTTCTATCTTCAAGTTGTTTACTTAAAAGTGCTATCTTTTTATGTGTATTTACTTTAACTTTGCTTTATGATTTTTTCTTTCAGCAGGTCCTTATATTTACACTGTGAGAAATAATTGTTTCATGTTTATTTTCTTCATGATGTAAATTATCATAGAGCTCTTTTAAATTAATCAGATATTCACATTCCTTCTGAGCCAAGAGTCTTATCTCACTACTTTCACATATTAAACTACTCTGTATGTCAAGTCTCTCCTCCTGCCATGTACTCCATATCCTCCTTCAGATGGGCTACCTCTGTTATTCAAAATGTAGACAGAGTGAAAGTTTACAGTGGCATAACAACCTTTTCCAATTCATTCTGCATTCCTTTCTCATTAATTGTTAACTCTCTCTTTTTTGTTTGTTTTGGTTTAGTTTTGCTTTTAACAGTATAGAACATTAACTTAAGGCTTTTCATGGACTGTTCCAAATAAATTACATTTCCAAGACGTGACAGTTAATTTAAAGGTTTGTTTAGATTTCCTTCTGAGAATATTGCTCCACACTCATCAACATGACCCTGATTTGCCATTTTATTATCAGCCTCCAGTCCTCTTGAGCTCCTTATGCGAATCTTAAGTTGAGCAGGGCAAACCTCAACCTCTCTGAATAGCGATCACCAACTTTTCTGACTTTCAGTGGATTACAATCTGGATATTGACCATTCCCTCTTACACTACTGGACCATCTAGTCTACTGTCTTTCATTCATATATTTGGCTGATTCAAGAAGACTCAATATTTATGAGGTTTAAAATGAGGAAGCCAAGGTACCCAAATCACCCTATGCACAGAGCAAGGAATGGGCAATTGTGCTATTCCTAACGTACCTTTTGCTGTCTCCTTTGCTCACTGCTGCAGCCAGAATGAAGTTACACAATATGGCTGAGCCAATCCAGCTGCTCAGGGCTGCTCAGACAAGACATCTTCCTCCCACACCTCTCTTCCCACATTCTTGGACTCATTGTACTGTTTCTCTCCTCACATACCAGATCTGCCAATTGTCTGATACCTCAAGAAGCCAATTTAACTACCTAGCCCACAAAAAGCTGTTTATTCACTTTCCTGTGTCAAGTCCCTTTTTCATCCATTTAAAGAGTTGAATGGTGTAAGCACAAAGCCTGTTGAAAACCAGATTTGGCACAAGGAAAGGGTCAGGAGTCTGGCTGGAGAAAGTAGTAAGACATCCTCACTTTTAAAGACAGTGAGCCATTAGATGAGAGGAAGTCCTTTTTTGTGGACCCACTCTTAGAACAGGTTAAGCTGCCAAGCTACCTTACCACTCAGCCAAAGGAGGTCTTGCTCCTTCCCCCTATTTCCAAGTTCTCCTTTGTTTCTTCTCTTTTTTTCTCTTAGTATTCCTGGTTTTGAATCAGCTTTGGAAATCACACTGCCTGACTGAACTTTTCTGATCCTGAGGTAAGTCAACTCATCTCAGCAATCACCCAAAGCAGAATAAACAAAACTTTTTTTTGCTGGGTTTGAATTTGCATAGATTACATCAGCTTACAGGGAGATCAGATGAGATCCTGGAGACTAAGATAAGCACTGGAGCTGAGCGGTGGGTAAGAGAGGTGAGAAAGGGCAAGAAGGAGGACTAGAGTTCCCATTCCTTGTTGCATTTAAGAAGGTAATTTGAATCTATACCATAGACTGATATGGTTAAAGCTGGTTTCTAAATCTGAATTAAAAGTGGGGTTTAAAGCATATCTGTGCTGCAGTATTTTTGCAGAGAAGCATAAAATACTCAGAGTGACCTGCTTTGGAAGACAGCAGGTAATACACAAGTGCTTATAATTCCCTTTCCTTCTACTTTAAATACAAGAATGAATTGTTGACATGTCTTTCTGAAGATCTCAAGATCCATACATATGTATTTTTTCCAAAGAATGAGTCCTGCAAAACAGACTGCTTGCAATTCATTAATTACTTCTCTTAGAGGGAAGATACTGTGATGAAGAACAATTTGGTGAGCCTGTGGGTAAAAAATGTGATGTGGCCGGCTAGCCACCTTTTAGCTTTTTGCATGCAGAAAGCATGATTAGAAGGTGATCATACCCAAAACTTGAGTGGTTATTGCTTTGTATGTCAATGTGGCATGCTGGGAAGTGCCAGGGCCCTGGTCTGGAATGTTAGCACAATATTCCTGGAAGATCAGAGCTGCAGTTTAAAGAAAACTAAGGACATGTACATACAGATACAGATAATTTGAGGCACTTTGGAAGGTTAAGGACAAGCTAACTGAACTGTTGTGTCAACACTGCCTACAAAATTAACCTGTCTCTCTGCAAAGTTTTGCTACTATTCTACCCTACCCAGAAACTAGCTTACGTGCTGGGAAATGGAAATTCAAGTCCCTTCTTTTAATAAGAGCAATATCCATGCATTTTTATGTGGTTTTGTATGTTTTTCTACAAACTAAGTAGGTTTTTTGCCCCCTATGTTACTTCTCTTTGGGTTCTACAGATTAATTGAATATTGGAAGAAAGTGCATGTAGTCACTCCTTTATGGTGTACTAAACATCCTTTACTCTTGTTTTTAGGAAAGGGCTATGTTCCTCATTCTTAAGATTCTCTCATTTATTACTCTGTAAGACTTTATCATACACTCACATACTTTTTTCCTGGTTTTGGTTAGACTAATTGTAAAAGTGCATAGACTGAAAGGCCTCTTTTTCCCTCAGTTGTGGGGAAAATGTCTGCTTATTATGCTGGAGCCCTTTCTATAACTCTTTGCATAGCTACATGAATGTAACAAACATTTTGATTTACTTGTGTAGAGGGACCCACATTGCATATATTTGGTTGAAATTGATTTTGCATTTGCTAGAGGAAGAGGAACAATTTACATGCTATTTTAATTTTTGAATAAATTAAAATTGTGAGATGACTTTTCAGAAGTAATAAAACCAGCTACAAATATCTTTGAGTTCCCATTTATTTTCATAATTAAAAGTGAATATTATTTTGTAGATAAAGCTATTTCATTTTAACTTCGCAATCTAAATAATTACTTGAATACTAATTATTTGCTAGGAAGTTCTACATTGATTTGATTTTTATACCAAATATGCCTTGAACATCTCTTAGGTACTGAAAAATTTTCCCAGTCCTTTGGATATAGGAAAACTCCCTCTTTGTGCCATATATAACGTGATTCAAAGCAAAGACTTCTATGGACTTAATGTGTGCTTATGTTCATAATGCTGAAATCAGACTATTTCAAACCTGCCCTGGCAGCAGGATAAGAAATCTGAAAGTTATTTTATTTCAGGTTCCCTATTTTTTTGTGTGTGTGTTATTTGAATGAATACACAAACAAGTTTTCTAAGAGGCTCCGGTCCCTCTCTTTGTAGTTACAGTTCAGAGAATTCAGAGGCGTGGGACTGAACTGAAAATATGTGGGGTATTCCTAGAGCTGCCAGTAATAGGTAAACCATGAAATGGGCCTTTGCTTTGTTTTCTTCAGGAAAATTGAATTCTTGAACAAGGGAGGAAAGGGGAAATTTAGAAAAATACTTTTTTCAGATAAGCTCTTACTCTGGTAGGCTCCTATTTAATCATTGCCCCTGGTTGATAAAACAATTCCCTATTGTGCTGTACCTTTGGGCAGCCACATAAAGAATCTGCCCTGCGAGGGGAAAAAAAATGGAATTACTTACATCTAATATGTAGCTGTTAAATTACTACAGAAAGGAGAGGACTACGGTGTGCTAGGGCTGTGCACAGGAATTCCCACCTGCCCTGGGACTTTCACCCGCTGGCATCAGCCTTTTGGGCACAATGGCTCCTCTTTCCCCTGCTCTGCTCCAAATTGGAGGGGGGGCGGGAATAAAAGATTTTTCCTTCTGACGCTTTACTCCAAATCTCTCATTCCCAGAGGGTTGCTGTGAACAGGAACCATGGTGTGTGTTCACTTCCCTTCTGGCAAAGCCAGTGTAGAATAATAACAAAAAAGGTCGTGGAACAGCTTAGTATGAATCCAGTCTTTCGTGTTGCTGCCTCGCTTGTTCTGTGCTAGGCCACATTTTCAAAGGTGCATTCAGTCTGTAAAGGATTTCATGCAAATAGCTCGTTTACTTAAAAGTCCAGGGAGAGCAGAGGGGCCACAGCAGTCTTTTTCCCTTCATCTTCCCAGTACTCGTTCAACCCCTTGTGAAGAAGTACTGAGGTACTGAAAAGGCAGGTTATTATGCACTGAGAACTGGTGTGGCAACTGTAGCTTGCCCTTCATTAACGTGAGTTTAAGCTGAGCGACTTGACCTGAAGTGGCTGGAGCCTCGCGGGGAAAGTTTTCAGGGTTTGTGTGTGTGTGTGTGTGTGTGTGTGTGTGTGTGTGTGTGTGCGTGCGCGTTTTTACGGAGTTCCACACGGGAGCAAAGCCCCCTGTTCCCCATTTGCTGCCTGCTGCCCTGAGGGTGACAAGGCTGAAAGTTTAGCAAGTTCTGTGCATAACTCCACATCACAGGAGCAAGTGCGTATTCCCCCCCTCCCCTTTCTTTTTCCTGCTTCTAAACACCTCCTTCAAGTTCGCAGCTGGGCAGGACTCCAAAGGTGCAGCAGCAGCAACAAGCTGGAGTTCAAAGTTAGCAGTAAATTGCACAACTTCCAGCTCATCGCTACGCTCGGTGACTATTAACAAGCTGGAAGGCGCTCAGGCAAAAAAATAGGGGAGAAGGGAACACCCTCGAATTGTTTGGGGATCGCTGATGTTATGCCGCTGGGATCATGGCTCCTTTTGGAAGGAATTTATTAAAAACCCGGCATAAAAACAGGTAAAGTGCGTGGGAATGTGGAGGACCAGGTAGGGCGCCATGGGATGAATTATTTTTTAAACTTTTTGTCTGGTTCTGTGAGCAGGATGTGTTATCCGCAGCGTGCCGCTCCCGGCAGCCGAACTGCGGGGCTCACCTGCGAGCGGCAGCCGGGCCGGGGCAGCGGAGGGCAGCGGGCGGGCGTGTGCCGAGGGAGGAAGGGGCTTTGCCCTTGCCCCCTTCCCCCGGACCTGTCGTGCCCCTCTTCGCTCTGGCTCTTTTGATTCCTGGGCAGTATTTTCCGTGAGCGGGAGGCAGCTCTTCCGGACTTGGAGCCTTCCCGGCTGAGCCGAGGCGAGCAGCGGCGGTGCCCCGCGCTGGGAGGGTGAGGCTGCCGGGCCGGGAGAGCCGGCTGCAAGCCCGACCTTCGCGTCCCGTCGGCGGCAGGGGGAACCCGGAGCTCTTCCCCCGCCCCGGCACAAAACTCCCCGAGTTTCTCACGGGAGGGCCGGGCTCCAGGCCCCGCGCCTTAGCCCCGTTGCCCTGGAAGGTTGACCGGCAGCCTGCAATCCCTTCGGATCAAACCCGTGCCTTATATTGTCCGCTGGCTGTCAGCCTGGGAGGTGAGAGCATCCCCCCCGCATCGAGCTCATCGTGGGGAGGCGCGGGGGGGATGCTTTTTTTTTTTTTTTTTTGTTTAGCCTTTAGTACAGGATGGACTTGTACTGTGTATACTTTTTTTTATTAGAAAACCCTTCAGAGCGAGTGCTGCGGTCCTTTGGTCTGCTACTGCGAAGTTTCTTTATGGGGACTTTGCCCCTTACGCTGTACATGCTTCCACATGCCCCACACGCGGGCTGCAAAAAGGAGAAGGAGGGTTATGCAATAATGTCAGGTGCTAGGGTGGTACTAGAATTTTTAAAGAGTAAATTTTCTTGAACCCTATGGAATGTACAGCGGCTGAGCCCATGTAGCTAAAGCTGAACAGAAACAAGTCACTGGAATTTTGCCTCAGTGAGAAACTCTAAAATCACTTGTAATCTCATCCCCATTTCACCTAGTGCTCTTCACAGAAATTTAGTTTGTGTTTAAAGGAATGCAAAGATGATCTTTTCTATGAGGAATATAATTGAACTTTAAATAGTCTTGTAAAAACATCCCCTTTCTTTTCCATGTTTGACTTTTGGTTCGCACATTTGATATATTGAAAATTATTGGGGGGGGGGCTTGTATTTGCTGGGATTGTGTAAAAATGTTAAGTCAGCATATTATATTGAATATAAATTATATTGTGACAGTCAATGTTTAAAAATTGAATACTATTTTAGAATTATTAATACTGTAGTTTACTGATTAAACAGCATATTTTGGTAATGGGTCTGAAAACAGTAAAACTTTGGTATAATTCTCTTGTGGCCATTTTTTGTTTAGAAGATCTAGAAAGGTGGACATGAACTTTTCTATGAAATTGCTTTCATATAGAGCTGGAAAATTATTACTCTTAAAGTGGAAGTTTTGTTCCTACAGTCACTTATGTGAATAGGATTAATTCACAAAGCGCAGTTCCACTGTGTTCAACGGTGAAATTGTTTCTCTTTTGGGAATTTACAATATCTTCACACTAATTGCATCAATCTCATTATGTTTGCTGATGTGACATTTTATTCCTCAGGAAAAGAAAGTCATAATCCAAAGCTTTAAATAGGCAATAAAAATTAAAATACCAAAAGAACCTTTGCTGGTTCATCTAGGACTTTCTATTCATTTTATCCTCACATCCCCAGAAATAAATAAATGCCTCTAATGGCTGAGAGGCTTTGTGGCAATCAGAAGGGGCTGTGTGACCACAGAAGTGTAGGGGGAGGGGGTCAAGAACAAAGCAAACTACATACTTCCTAAGATGTGTTATTATCTATTCAGATATTTAAATTTCTGCATATGTTATGTCAGCTTTGATACTGAATTTTGAGAATTAAACTTTGCTTATGCAGTTAGTAAAATGGTTTTGCAGTATGATTGAAGAGATATGTAATAATTATTTCTCATTTTAATTTTATCATGGTGAACTCATTTGAAACCTTGAGAAGTGAGCTTAAAATCCTTCATTGTGTTTAGGCTGGTAGTTGGAGAGTCAGAACTTGTGGCTCACCACTTTGTCTAACTACCTGTAAAGAAGGACTAAAAAGGGACATATACAAATTTATATCTTTAAACTGCTGCTGCTTTGTAAAATAGGCCTAGTGCTCATTCACATTTCTGGAAAACTCAGCTTTTTCCTATTTCTCTGGTAGTTCTTAATGACCATTTGTTACATGCAAATATAACTCCTGAAAGTTGTAAGATATGCAAATGAGGAATAAAATCTCTGTTTACATGAGGACATAAAGCTAAGTTGAGGTAACAAAGGTAGGTGGAAGGAGAGCCAGAAGGAAAATGAAGGCGTTACAGTCATTTGCTCAGATAACAAGATGACACTACTGTAATTAGTGCTTGTCTTGCAGCATTGCCCAGAGGTTCCAGATCAGGTCCCTGTTTTGTAGTAGGCTCTTCACATCCAGATTATAAATTGTCAGTTTCTGCCCCTAAGACCTCAGAGTTTAAACAAAGAGGTTACACTAACACTAACTGAGTCTGTGTCTGAGCAAGAGGCGAGGGACATTGTCCATTATGTCACGAGTCTGTAGAGAAAGAAACTAAGATTAAACCTCAGGAAAACAAAGCCTGTGCTGAACTACTGTTAGTATTTGAAAAGTCTTCATTCAGTATTACTCTCTTGGGCTTCTGAAATGTCACTGATACAGAGACAGCACAAAGCCCATGTAGCCTATAGATCACTTAAGCCCTGGTTTGATTTCAAGGGAGTGACCTCTAGGATTGTGACTCCAGCATATGTTTCTTGTCAAGAAAGACACAAAAGTGATATTTCGATATCTTTTTCAATAGCTATAATAGTTTTTACAGTATTCTTTGTTCTTCTCTGACAACCAGAAGTAATCACAGTCTCCAGAATGTGTATGTGCTTGCACTATGTCCCCAGGAGAACAATACTTCCAAGACACCCCACCCACTTACAAACCCAAATGTGCACAGCAGGAACAGGTTGTACCCTCTAAGGCAACAAAGGAAAAATGAAAGTTTCCTGCAGGACTAAGGCTTTGCAACATGAATAAATTCAAGGGGATTTATTTTTATGCAGATCTCTTAAAGATGCCTACTTTGAGAGTGAGAGGAATGCTCAGCTCATATCACACTTCAGAAGTGTAGTGAGGGCAGAAATGCTTAGCTGAAGGTGGAGGAAGTGAAAAGGCACTGAGTTCTTTGCTCATAAGGTCTAGTATTGATCTAACACATTTCTTTGCACAGAGACAAAACAGCTCCCTATCCAAATATGAGAAATACAGGACATAGATACTTGCAGTGTTTAGGTACCAAGGTTTCACATTGTATTCGATTTCCTGGTTGCTAAGCAGACAAGAATTTATGCTGTATTGATTTTCAGTAGGATTAAGACTTCTCTGGTCTTGGGTGCTAGATTTGATCACTTTTGAAAATGGGTCTTTAGGTTTATTTAAATACTTCAAGGATATCTGGGTCTATGTCACAATGAGAAAACTGACCTCATTGCTATTTCTTTCATCTCAACCACCTCCTTGGGTTTTGCACATAAACCTTAGACAAAATTGTTGAATCTCTACTGTTTCATTCATGTTGTAGCTGGGATCCTGAAAGGGAGAGGGTACAGATAATCAGTCTTCATGCTGTAGGACTGTCCTGTTATGTTCAACACCTTGAGAAACATGTTTTGCTAGTGTACTTCATGCTGGTCCTATGTTTACTACAAAAGTTTTTACGCTCTGTTGGCATGCAACAATTCTGAACCCAGAGTAGTGTTTCATGATTAAACAATTGTGTTACAAATCTGTTAATATTTAAATATATTTACTGGTTTTGCTTTTCCTTCCTGTATTTTTTTCTACCTTTTACTATTTTCCACTGTTTTCCACTTTTACTCACTGCCACAGGAGTTAGTGTTTCTCTGTAGGAGGGAAGACTTATCTTGCCTACTCTTTAATTCTGCTTTTCTTTAATCAGCTCATCTCTGGTTCAGAAGTAGAAAAAACCCCATGTATCCACTCAATGTTGTGGATAGCATGTATCTCCATTCAGTGTTATGGATAGAAGAGGGAGTTCTTCCTGTCCTGACAGTCAGAGGCCCCTCCCCAGTGAGAGACACATTCAATTATTCTGTCAGTTTATATATTACAGTGCAGTGTAGTGAATTAGATTAGAGACTTCATCTATCTGATACTGACTTTGCATTTCCATGATCCCTCCCTTTCTCCCTCCCTCCAGTAGTTTCTCATTGCATCTAGTTAGCCCAGTGATTTGTGTATTGCTCTGAACATCTCTTCTGCTCTACCTACGGTTGAGTACACCGCTGTACATTTTAAACCTTGATGAAGTAAAACTGAAAATGCTCAGCATTTAGGTTTGGACTGGTAAAGCTCTTGGAGATCAGCTGCATATCTGAATGAACTGTGTATGACCCACACTGTAAGTCTTATGGGATCATGTGAGATATCTAATACTTTTCTTGGATGAGCACACCTGGATAAAAGTCTATATGAAGCTATAAAGGTTCTTTTTGGTACAAGACTACGAGGTATTTGGTATGTATGTTGGAGAGGGTAGATAAAAGTTTTAGAATCAGTGGTGCTACTTGTGTTAAATTTTTAGATTGAAAAGATGGTGCTTGTTTTGTAATGGTAGAATGCATTCTTTTTACCTATTTTTTTAACTTTTCCCTGAGTGTGAGATGTATTAGTGAATTATCAAAGTTGGTCCTTTTTGAGCCAGACTTCATACATTTTAATTTATTTTCTGGTCTTCCTTGGAAGTTTTCTCAGGGGTCAAAATGGTTGCACACATTTTCTAATAATCTTTGTACATATTTGTTCACTTCACTTTCAGGAAGAGCTTTTTGTCTAGCAAAACACTAACCTTATTTCTAAAGAGTTAATTATCTACTATTCCAGGAGGGCAGGCAGCAATTTCATCCTGAAGGAGTAAATAAGACGAGTAATAGAAGTGTAATACTACACCATCTAAGAGCATGACATTGGTTAAGTTGAACTTAATCTGAAACACTAATATAGTGTAGAGTTAGGGTGAGAGATACTTTTCAGACAAAACTCCCTTTTTTTTTTGGTAAAACATTAAAAAGAGGGAAAATCTTGCTGGTCAGTGGTCATTTCGTATTTTACTGTTGAAAAACTAGTATTGTGCATGAAGAAAGACACATTGCTAAATATGTAATTAATTCAGTAGACAGAAGTAAATTTTTAGAGTTGGGCATTTAAAAAAATTATTAACTTTAATGAAAGTCAGTGATAATCATAGAGTAGTACCTCCTGATTTACCTCTGCTCAGAATAAAAAAGTTTTTGTTTGTTTTATATGAGTAATAATAACAATTTAAAATTCTGGTCTGAAACACTATTATTTGAAAACATTAACATCTCATATGCTGTACAAGCCTTAATTAGTTCATCCAGCTTCTATATTTAGTATGTTAGTAAATCCTTATTAATAGTGACAGAAAGGATGATGCAATATAAAAATGTGAAGACCACGCATTAAGTGAAGCCTAGGACTGAATGTTGGATATGGTGGTACCCAGCTGTGTGCATGGGTAACTGGGCTATTATTGTCACTTCCATTGTTTCTCTTATGTGTTATGGTACTCTCAAGATGATGAGTTTCTGTCTTCTTCTCTACAGTGTTTCTGTGCTAGCAATTCCTCAGGTATCACACAGGACAAAACAGATAAGAGAGTTTTTAATAGAGATGATTCTGTTTACCATTATGATGGGAAATTTGTAACTTGGAACTCTTTAGAAACAAGGAAGCCTTGTCCAAAAGAAGACTTTTTTGAGCATGTTTCTAGAACTTGACTCAAATAGGCTCCAGGATTAACCACATTGCCTTTTCCTGGTTTGACCTAGCCGGAATTACACTTATGGTGCAGGTGTTGCAATAGTGATAATGATACCAATTTTTTTGTGACCTCAAACACCTGATAAGATTACATAGTTTTCCTTAGCAGTAATTTGGGTGTTAATATTTACATGCCTCAGGAAAACAAGTAGGACATGACTAGACAGTGTAAAATGTGTAGAAGTGCAGACTGTGAAAGCCAGTTAGTGGGAGAGGTAAGAATTAGATCTGTGAGTTCTTTTATTCTAGTCCTTATGCAGTCCACTAAACATAGATGCCATGCAAGAAAGTGAGAATACACTGTGGATTGTTTAGATTTGATTTCATGTGATTTTTCTGAGGAATTTTTCAATGGTTTAAAATTTTCCGTAATGTTGAAAATGTCTTGTAAGGAGCATTTTAATGTCACAGAAAGAGAAATAAATAAAGAAATTCCATGAACATATTAATATATTTTGAGGTGGTTTTGTGAAGTGAACTAAAAAAAAAGAAAATCACCTGCAGAAACTAAAAAAAACCCAAAACCCAAAAACAGAAAGGAAGGTTCTCGATGGTAATGATAATAAATTGTCATGTAATTGTATATAATAATATGATAATAATATGTCATGTAATGTGGTAATGAGCAAAAGACATCAAACTTGAAAGAAAAAATTCTAGTGCATGTTTGGTACATCTCATGCACTTTATTTATACCCTTTAGTTGAAGATGTGTTTCTCTTTCACCAACTTTCTTGTTTCATTCCCACTCCTGTCTGCCTGAGTGCATTTTTTTCCTTATGTCAGTCTGAGACATTTAAATTGAAGTTTAGATGGTTACTAGACGTGCATTTTTGAGCATCAGCATTAGAAGAAGCCAGGCTATGTTGTAATCTTGGAGGAGATATAAACCTCTCTTTTTCTGGGTTGTGGTTGTTTTTTTATGACTTTTTTCCACATTAATTAGTAAGTTGCAGAATAATCATAGGAGAAAAATATGTTTATAGATATGGTGTTTGCTGTGTATATAATACATAATTTCTTTATATTGAGCGTCAAAATCATTAATCTGATTAAGTTGCTTTCTTTATTCCTCACCCCTATTTGCTTTCTTTCATTGATGTTCCAAGTTACAAATTTCCCATCATAATGGTAAATAGAATCATCTCTATTAAAAAACAGAAGATTTTATTTTTTCTCCTTGTATTAACACAAAAATATTGAAGCTTAAAATAAATATGCAAAAGCATAATATTCTCATGTTCAAGGACAAAATCAGGTTTATGAAAATTTAATAATCTATTAGCTCTTGTTTTGGTCAGGTATAAATATGTTTACCTTAGTTTAGCTCGTAAGGGTGTATGACCTCACTGGAATAATGCAGTTGAGTGAAGACTACTAATTTTTAAGAGAGTCTGCCCTTGGGTCTTGAACATGCAATTTGCTTTGTGTTAATAGATTCCATCATCCATGCAGAACTTCTTACTTTGCTTTCCCCAACCTCCTTCAATTCAAAGGAATTCTTTCTACAGTGGGTATTTTCCACTGTGAAAGCACTTTTAAGCTACAACGTTTTTCAGAGCAGCAGTTCAGACACTGGTTTGATGACCTAAAGTAAACCTCATTTGCCATAGGAAGTTATCAGATTTTGCTCACTGATCAAAGAGTGGTTTAGTGATATTTATAAATGTGGGATCTTGTGCTGATCTTGTTCAGCTGCTGATGTTTTGTTAGTAAATTGATGTTCTGAACTGCTGTTTCTTTGGACATTAGCTGTTGACAGACTTCCTCTGGACTGATTGCTAAGGCACTGGATATCCTTTTTTAACTTGATTATTGCCTGTATCTCTCAGGGCCACTCTGTTGTTAACATCCTGCTTTACTGAAAAGCCCTGCACAAATTCAGTTTTCTAATGGCAATCTAGGATTGGTATTGACTTTACTGCACTTTCCCACATTCCTGGTACTTTAAGGATTAGGTAGATAACTAATAATGTTTGTTTACCCATGGAAGTTCCTACAGGTATCTGACAAAGATCTAAGTTATTTTTGGAACTGCAGTTGTGGATGGTCACAGTACTTTTGCTGACACTCATACTGCTCCTCAGATTCAAATACACAGTGAAACACAAATGTCAAGCTCCATCTTACCCTACTTGAGCCTGCTGAAAATCTAGGTATCTTGTCATCTAGGTACTCTTTGTAGTTAATGGGTACATCTAAACACTTCTGGAGGGCAATTCATTTAGTCTTAGACAGGCTGTCAGTATGGGATTAGTCACCCTTTTGGAGGTGCCTATTTTATGCCACTGATTACAGAGGAAGGTCAGAAAATTATCTTTGACTGCACATCTACATTTTTAAATAGCTTAAGGTAGATGATATGACACCACCCAGTCACTTGTCATGGAGCATGCTCAGATTTGTAGAGGAGGTTATTAACCATCTTTTGCACCACTCATTTTAGAAATTAAAAAGGGAAACATGAACGGAGAGGTGAATTACAGGTAGATTATGTATGATTAAGGGAGAACCATCCCAACAGCATGGATGTCTTCCCTGACCCTGCCACAAAATTCCTATCTAGTTTTGGGCAAGACACATAAACCACAGTTTACGGAACTGGTTATTCGCTGTGTGTTCCTCACTTGCTAATTCAGTGTCCTGTAAACACTTTTTACGTAAGGGCTGAGCAAAGGAGGTTTATGGATGTCTTACTTTGCATGTGTCTGTGGATGTTTATTCAGTTAGAGTGGGAATTTAAATGAGTGAATAGCTTTGGTTTGTAAAAGGGAGTTTTTTCCCTACAAGAGTATGTGGAGATAAATTCTGTAATGTCAGAATTACAGAATTATGAAGAGCAATTGAATACCTGATGATAAAGGATATATATCAAAAGTTTAAATTTTGAAAAGTGTCCTCTAAAAGGGTTGTACCATAGATAAGAGAAAATATACAAATAAAAATGCACGCATATTGAACAAATTAAAGCAATAAGGGCTAGTTTTATGAAGGTGCCTAAATGTAATTCCAGTCACCTAAGACAATTTTTAAGAACTTTGGATGTTTAAATTCTGACTGGTAACATTCCCCAGCTGCCTGTACTTCTAATATGTCTTACACTGGTCCTGAACACCATGCAGTTTGTCCTTCCCTCATTATGCATTTTTCAGGAAAGTCTTGTGAAGTTATTCTAAACTGAAATTCTTGCAGTATTTCATCTTGAAACTGCTTAATTTTATGCTGGCTTAAGTTGCAGTAAGGCAGACAAGGACAAGGATTAGTGTTGCAAGCTTCAGGGAGAGAAGGGAATCAGGTTTTGGGTTGCTGTACTAATTAATATTTCTGGGGTTTTTAATGCAATGAACATTTGAACATGATCTAACACTGTCTAAGTCCTGCCCTTTTGTTCATGTTTCTGACTGCTTTAGTTCAGTTCTTGCTGAACTTGCTGGTGTCAGCAAACCCCATTGTTAGGAGTTCAACTCTTTTGTAGTATTTTCTGTGGAAGTTGAGATGTCCAAATGAGCATTATGACTTTTCAGCAGCAAGGGAGATACTTGAAAGTTATAATATTTGGTGTCTGCAATGCCTCAGTATGTTCCGTGTCCTGACAAAACTGAGTACTGTCTCTTATATGCATTTAAGGGAGGCAAGTGACCAGTGTAGCAGAGAATGAATTTTTCTATGGATACACTGAATCAAATTAATTTTTGTTGAACTAAGTAGCATGGAAATCTTTAACAACATGAATTTTTTCAGTACTTGGCTGCATGCTAAACATATTTCTTTGTGCTAAAGCATTTGTGCCTGGTAGGCATATATTCAGTATAAAAATGAATTTATGACAGCTTGTGTCGGATGCGATCACAGAATGCATATGTATACCTCATGTACTGTCACATATGTACAATAAAATATATTACAAACCCCAAATTATTGTAGATATAAACAATACATGCAAAAATAGACACTTCTGTAGATTGCATATTTATGCATCTACATATTACAAATCTGAGTACACACACCAGCCTGTCAAAAGTGACAAACAGAATGTGCACATGTCACAGAAGAAAGCTAAATATGTGTATTTCTCCCAACATGACAGAGCTGTTCACGTGGCAGAGGGATGCATGCCTTCATCCACCTGTCACTGTGGTAACCACTCAGCTTATGGAGTACCTTGTTAAAAGACCTTTTTATCCTCCCTGAGCTATGAAGCCATCTCAGTTGCTCATATGTTGAAAGGATAGCCACCTGCAAAGACATTTGGATATGTGAAATAAAGAAACATAGGATTAATTTGAATGTTGACTCAGTCTGACTTTCTGTGAACTAATGACAAGTAGTTTTCAGTGTCTTTCTGGTGTCACAGCCTGCTTGGGATAATCACTATCCTGCCATAGATGTGTCTCACAAAACTAGCACCATTATTTCTCGGGCCTGCCTTGGTCTTTGGTCACTGACACGTGCTTAGCTTCAGCTGTGCCCACTGCAGATTTTTGGCCTCTATCTGCTCTCTCTGTTCATCACAGTTCTCTCACCAGGAGTTACCACCTTTTCAGCTGCATTAAATTTTTGAAGTTTCTTCCTAAACTGTTCAGTCACGTTTGGATGGCTATCTAATATGGTTTAACAAGGTTCTTATCTTTATGGCTTAATTCGTCATGACTCATTGGAGATCAGACAAGAAGCTCAGCTCCAGTGGGAGGGTTGTGATGGACAACTGACATGGTTATGAGCCTCTTCCAGCTGGAAACACATTATCTGAACACATTATGTCTGTCATAGAATAGGTTTGGGACTTAAGTCATAATTGTTCAAATATTTTAGGATTCACATGGCTTTTTATCTGAATCACATGGAATGTCTTTCCTCTGCAGTCATCTTCTTTATGTTCTTACAGCTAAAAATTGGGAGAGGATGGGTGGGCTGGTAGACTCCATTCTCTGTATCTCTCTCATCTACACCTTTCTTCTTTGCATTAATTTCATAAATTTCCCATTACTCTTGGTAATCATTATGATCCAGCTTTAAACTTGCCTCCAGATAGGAATTCATCCCTTTTTGACTTTCCTATCTGTATTGCTCAGCTGGCTAGAGCTAGTTTTGCAATCTCCTATGACCTCTTTATGCATATCCATTGCTTGGGAAGACCACAGTTGGTGAGGTTAACAATTTATTTCATTTATTCAGTAGCTTCTTTAGAGAAGATGTGGTTGTATTTCAGAGACCCTATCAGCCTGTGGGTGACTAACTACATATTGAAGCATTCATTGATAGGCAATTTTAGAAAATTACTTGAAAGCATAAGCTGCACAAATCTCTCAGTCTGACAATGGACAGTAAAAATGCTTCAGGTTTCTTTTTTAAAAAATTATGTCCACTCTTCTCATTAGCATAATTATTTATCTAGTACTCAATTTAGCTCTTTAGAATGAGCATTTATATAAGAGTCCACTTCATTATCTCATCTTTTTTTTTTTTCCTTTCAGCTCTTCAAATACTGTAAGTAATGGAACACATTTGTCATTGAATTGTTTTTCAGAAAGTTTGAGGCAGAAATTTGAAAGAAAAAAAGAAAAGAAAGAATTGATATAAATTAAGTCTTGGTAGAACATCCTTTGAGGTGATGTTTTTCAAAATTATTTAATGAAAGCAAATGGAATGGGAAAGATTGTGCAATGTAGTTTCAGAGTGGGGTGGTTCACAGTAAAATTGATAGCTGTACATATAGGAGAATATTAAAACCTATCCTGTCTTTCTCGCTCCTAGCAAACTGCAGAGAGATACTCAAACTGGTTTTTATGATATACAAAAAAGCTGTGTTGACAAATCATTAGATTTTAAGAAGTTAGGAAAGGGTAATGATTGATGAAATTGTTTAACAGCTCTAAAGGCTCACTGTAACACTAGGAGCAATCCTAAGCCCCTTTTTCAGGCTCCTGGCCATTCTCTACCATTCTCTTTGCATTGCTGCTATTCTTGCTTGACACCATAGAACCCAGATGAGTATTTTTTAAATTTTGTTTCCTGAGCCTGAGTTTAACCTTAGGATTGGCAAAAAGAAACCAAATCCATCTGGACATTCCATTCATTATGAATGAGAAGAGCACTTGTCTGACATGGTGCCACCAGAAGCAGAGAAGAGGTGCAAAACATGCAGAGCATATAAGGATTTGTAAGAAGGTAACCATCCCAGCCTCCTTCAGATCAGGGAGTATTGGAAAAGTAGCATGAAGTCTTATTATTTCCTTGTCTGTATCTCATTCCATTATTTAACTTGCCTTTTTATCATCTATCTACATATAGTGCGCTTTGTTCATGTTTTGGCAGCTCAGACCCAACCTCTGAATATTTTGTGTTTATTTCTTCACTGAGCAAAATGTCAACAAAGGCAGGGGAGGGAAGCAGTACACTTTGCCTTTCAACAAAAGCTGAACTGAATTTCATGGAACCACAAAAAAAGAAAAAAACCAAACCCAACCAAAAAACAAACCAAAAACCAAACCAAACAAAAAACCCCTTCATACTCTCAATGCTTGGAATTCCCCTCACTTCTTTGATCTCAAAAGCTCATAAACAATCAGGATACTTCTAAAAGGCTGTTATAAAAATTGTAATGGGAGAAGTTAGATAACACAAATTTCTGTGAACTGTAACAGTAATTCTATCATTTAGAAGCCTGTGTTCCAAATGAGCCGTAAATTTTTTTTGCTTCCTCTATACTACTGAAAGTGATGGAGTTTTAAACACATTCCGTACATTATTAATAGGAGCTCTGTAACGTTTGTAAAGTGTAGCCAGTGCTTAAATATGCATAGGCACTTAAATTAAACACAGAAACAATTTAAAGGATTGTATTTTTGCAATGTAGCAAAGTTCTTGTGGTAGATGAAAAGTACCAGTGGCATTTTCATGTGTTCACTAGTGAGAACTACCCACTGCTCAAAATTAAGATGTAGCATTTTCTGTATTGATATTTCTAAACTTCTCATGTTGCTCATTAACACTGAGGAATTTGAAAATGTCTGTCTTCCCATCCCACCCATCATGATCTAAAGAATTGCTATCACTGAATATGTCAGTGTTTGTTTTGGCTCTGGAGTTTTTCCTGGATCTTCTATTCCTGTATAACAGCTGCTTCCTCAGCAGCAGTTGCAATATACACATCAAAGCATGTTTTCCCAGGAAAGTAAATTGCTGATGTTACTGTTACTCATCTTGGAAAATATTTTGGTGGACAGCTAGTTCTCCTCTCCTTTTCTCAAGCCTCCCCCTCCACTGTGTTATGCCACTCCAAATACAGGCCTGGTATGATAAATGTGTTACCTGTCATGACATTTTGTGCACACGCCACGCTTGTTGGAATTCCAAACATTTTTTTGACTAATACCCACTCACCAACCTTATGACTTTGACTATACAATGGAGAAATGATGATTAGTCTGACAGGAAGGCAGATTTAAAGCAGGTGTAATTTACAGAGAATGAGTACCCTTAGGGGCAGAGGAAAATTTCAGACGTATGACAGGAGGAAAGGGCAGGGGCAGATGCAGTCTCCACTGCAGCCTTTGCACTTGCCTGTGATTGTAAGTGAAGGGGAGGACCTAGTAAGGTTTTGGTCAGCTTTGCTGAACATCTGCACTCGGCCCTTGCAAATGAGGTTTTGCAAAACAATATTGGCCATTGTAGCAAAGACATGGAGTCCTGTCATTATTAAAAAGAGCAGCAGGGGAGTGTTCAGGTAAATCCATCATAACTATTGCTCTTATCTAGTGAACAAGGTGTGTAGTTCCTCTTACAGTATGTCTTATTTCTGTCTTTCTGTAGTGCAATATGCTGAGTTAGTGTAATTTCTTGGCTTGTTTTCTATGTAGTATAAATTCTGCTATCCATCCACTTAGCAGATGATAGAATTATGCTGTCACCCCTTGTTGGTCCTTCTTCTTGTCTGTTTTAGTTTCCGTTTTACCTGTTTTAAGTACTGTCAGGGCATTTTTCCTTTTTTTTATTTTTCTTAACAGTTGGTCCCTGTTCAAACACCTGTTTCCAAGCAGTACAGTTATTAGAATGAAGCACATGATTTCCCATGGGATTTTTACCAAAGTCTGACATTTCAAGTCAGCAGCAGTCTGGTGTGAATCAGTTATTTGCAGTAAAAGAATTATCAGAATTATTTTCTTTAAACTGTCATACCTTTCATGTTTTCATTTTATAAAAAAAATAATGCTATCCCATTGCAATTCAAAGTTATTCCACTGAAATTTGTCACAGAGTACCAATATAGTGTAAAGTGTTTGGGTGAACAGAAATTTCAACTACAGATCTTTGTTGAATTGTAATGTATGCAATTTTGCACAGTAGCTAAGGTGGTGACATTTCTCTGCAATGGAGATGAAGGACCTACTTACAGTTCTAAGTAGATAAATTTTAATTCATATTGGACATAATTTGCAACAGCTGTTGCTAATTAAAATGCTTCATAGAGCCTTCCTGACAGTATGTATATCTTGCTGAATTAAAAATTTATGCCTTTAAAAAATAACAGAAAAATGAACATTAAATTTATACCAGGAAAAAAAAGTGTTGTAACTAGCTAGTTATAAAAATAGGCTTTCTTTAAATTGTTTTATTTTTTCAAATATGTGAAATATTTCAATTAGAGCATCCAAACTACTGTGTATATGTGTATGTTTGAAAAATATCACTGGCTCACAAGATGCCTAATTTTCTTTTATTTTTAGTAAAAGCCTATGCACATTTCTGTAAAGGAGGAAGTTTTATCACAGAGCAAGATTAAATGGATACAGAAGCAGATGGTAGAGAGAAATTTATTTCTCTGTATAAATAATAATTATTTTGTTTTCAGAAGTACTGTGATGCTCTTTCCAAGTCTTCCTGAGGCATTAGGACCACACTGATTATCTGTACCAAGAGCTTTATTCTCACAGTTAAAGTACCAGTTCTGTCTTGCCATGATACCCTTCAGGTGACCTTTTCTTGGCCTTGCATCTGATGCAAAAGGGAAGAAGAAGCAAGTTTCTTACAAGTCATGTATGGAATTTCTGTGTCCTGTATGACATGGATATTAACTGTGCCTCCATTAATATTGTTTTTAGGGACCTGTGAAGAGGAATGGTAATGCAGTTAGTTAATAGGCTCATTTGAATCCCTAAGGCTTTGGAGTAATTCCAGCTTCACTGGGTAGTGAGAGAGCAGCTACTTCCTCATTGCTGCCCTTAGGAAACTCAGAAGTGTGTCATGTACTTAGGCAGGAGGCACACCAGGATTTGGCCTTTATTGCCTTTTGAATAACTTTACAGAAGGGGACAGAAAGTTAAGAGAAAAGGTGGATTAAATGTGGATAGTCTGAATAAACATAAAATGGACTTTCAATATGAGACATTTATTCCTGAAAGGCTGACATACTTCTGACCCTAGCTGTCATATGGACTGTGTATTCTCTATACCTTTAATGTTTAAACTCACCTTCAAAAATCTCTTTGGATCAAATTAAGTTAGTTTCTTCCACACAAGAGCTGCAGCACATGGCCCCAACAGCTTTACCTTTTTGCAAACTTGACAGACAAAAATCACAAAAAGCAAAAATATGTTTTAATATTTTCTTTCATATTGCTCATCTATTGTCTCATATATACACATATACACGCACACATATATATGGTAACATGCTGAGATTTTGAAAAAGAAACAATAAAAGCAATAAATACAATAAAAGCAGTGTTATCTAAATGGATGTGATAATGTATGTTTTTTCTATGCTTTGACTTCATATTTGGTTAATTACTTCATATTAGGTCAGAGGTCTGGTAGAAACAGCATTCCCACACCATTTCCACAAAATCATTGGACATTAGGAAAAGGTGCTTCACTGAGGGTGGGGTTGGGTACGAGAACAGTCTCTTCTAGGAGTTGGTCATGGCACCAAGCCTGTCAGAGCTCAAGGAGCTTCTGGATGATGCTCTTAGTTATATGGTTTATTCTTAGGTAGTTCTGAGGAGCAGGGTGTTGGGTGTTGGGTGTTGTTGATGATCCCTTTGAGACTCTTTCAGTCTGAGATATTCTGTGCTTCTGTGGCTGATATTTGCCCTTATATACCCTGACATGTAAGAGTCACTGGTATCAGAAGCTCTCAATTACATGTAGCGTGTGCCCTATGCTAAAAATATAGGCCATTTGTGTCAAGTAGGTAATATTGTAATATTGGCTTCTTATTATTTCCAGCAAGTAGATATATAATGATATCTTATCTTTGATGATAGTTATAGTTCAGATCTAAGAGATAACAGAGATTAATAATATTGGCACTGAGATAACAAGGTCTTTAGAAATTCCATGAAAACAAGGCAAGTTTTCTCTGGGCCCTTGCACATGGAAGAAGCATCTGTGGGTGTTGAACAAAGACCATAGCACAAACACATACTTCCCAGCAGGCATATGTGTGTGCCCCAGCAGCATGCTCAAAGACCAGCCCCTTGAAAACACTAGATTATTAATTGCTTAGTGTGTCTTTTTTTCCCAGGATGCCATTGTGTCACAACATTTTCAAAGGCAGCAAATGGCTCAGGCACTGAGCAGGCCTGGCTGGGAGGTTGCTCCCCCCTGTGCAGCATGGCAGGTGGGGGATGCAGCACAGAACCTCTTGCTGAGGAGCTGGGAGCTTATGGATTAAGGAAGAACAGAGGGACTGCTGAGCAGCAGAGCCCTGCCTGGGTCTCCCTAAAAGTGTTACGTTTCTTAGTGGACTCCAGGAAAGCATCTAGATGGCAGACCCTGAATCTCTTGGCAAGGACTCCGCTGCACGGATGCAGTAGGCAGCAGCAAGATTGTGTCTTAGAGCCTTTTTTTCTTCTCCATTGAAGAAAGTGAATTGTTCTTAGTGGCATCTTGGCATAATGTAGGGGTTTGCTTAACGTTTAGAAGCATTTTGATCTTATTTGGGAAGGTCAGGGAAGCAGCACACCTACGTACTCTGGTCAGCTGAGGACCCCACCAAAGCAGTCTGTAAATTATAAAACACTATTATCATCTGATTTGTTGGAGATTAAGCTGTATATGCTATTTGAGAGGGCTTAGGCTGTCATAGAATAAAACATGATTTTCTGAAAAAATTGGGGAAAAATTACTAAGATATTTTACAGAAATTGCTTTCTAGCATGAGCTTTTTGATGGAAAATTTATAAACAATTAGGAGTTCTATGCATTTTCAGGGAAAAGGTTAATGCATTGCTTGGTTTATGATTTATTTTCACCAACTGACATTTATTCCATATAAATTGTTTCAATGACTGGGAGGAGACAACTAGTAAAATTTTTGGTCATAAACATAATCTCGGGTTTTAATTCCTTTCCTAAGTGTTTAAAAATCAGTTAATCAGTTTGATTTATTTTTGCAGAGGGTATGTTAAGAAATATGGTAATATTGAAAAAGGAGTTATTTTTTTTGATGGGGACAGTCTAGAAAAAATTCATTTCAGTGAAGGGAGACAAGGTTTTTATCTATGCTTTTTTTTCACAAAGGCAAAGTATTCTTTTAGTGTCCATTATATTTTAGAAACACTGTATTAATTTGCTAACTGTATGATATGGAAGTGATCCAATAGAATGTTTGCAGAAATTAGTCTAGAAAAAGAAGCATCTTGTACACATGAAGGTAAAATTCTAAAATGTAGGGGGATCCCTTTATTTGATTGGCATGATTGGTTGTAAAACTGATATACTACATATTTAGGGAGACTATTTCAGGAGGGCAAACAATTATGTTTGGTATGTATATTTTTGGGCCAGACATGCCTTAAAGTCAGTGAATATCAAAAGTGCCCCTTCCAGCATTTAAGCTATCTCATATTTTGACTTTGTATGACCTAAGTAAATGTTTTTGTTTTGTCTATACGTTGCTGGAATGTATTACTTTCCCCTAGGCCTGAAGAATAAATTAACAAATTATGTATCTGACACACAACACTCAGTTTTTGCTGGTGTAATTAAGACTGTGTGAGGGCTAGAATATGATTGGGATGGGGTTTTGGGTCATTTTGAAGAAAAACAAGGAGCAGAAGGCATGAAAATAGCAATCAACCAAGCAAACAAAAAGATGTGAAATGTCCTTTACAAAACTGCAGGACAGGAAATTCAAGGAACCTGTAAATATGAGAAGGTTGCCTCTCTGTTAAAATGACTGTTTAAAAGCAGATCTTGGCCCTGAAGATTATTATATTTTAGTATTGCATCTCAGAAAAAAAAATAGAATTCCTGTCAATGACCAAAATTTATTCAAGACCTCTTTCTTAATATTGAAATGAATTAACGGATTACCTTATATATTACTGGCTAAACTGAACAGTCAGGGTCTAAACTAAGTTGTGAAATTATGATGGGTAGGTCCCACATTTAGTTGTGTATACTAAATCAACTGCTGCTGTAACCATTCTTGTTACAATTCTCTCAGATAAACCAGAATCTGAATGAATCTCACCTGAATTAATCTGATTAGGTTAATCTCACCTGATCTTAAGTACCTGAAAGGGAGGTGTTTGATTGAAGGTGGTTGCATAAGTCTCTTGTAGTAAATGAAAGAGAGAAATAACTTTTTCTAGTGATAGTTCCCAATGATCAAAGATGGGCTAGGCAATAAGGATTCTTCTTGGAAGTCTTCTCTCAATGAAGAGGAATTTTGATGGTGAATTTATACTGAAATCTTAACTTTCAGATGAATTCCACTTCATAAATGCAGAACCTGCTCTCCACTTTCTAAGAGGAATGCCCAGTTTAACAAAATATATTTCCTAGTACTGTCCTCTTCTTGCAACCTGAAAGCGAGTTTTAGTAATTGTTATTCTGTGACTGACAAAATGATGCTTCATTTTTGTTTGGAACTACCTGAATTAAGTGTGAAAAAATAATTCGACAATACATTTTACTTGAAAGGTCCATGGAAAGGTTCCAGTTTGCCATTTTTAGTGGAAGATAATAAAAAACCACTTTTGATATTTTAAAATATGTTAGAATTCCATGGCAATGTAAGATTATAAACGTCTGGCTAATTCTTTTTGCTTAGAAGTAAAGATCAAAAACTGAGTGGCGTGACTGAATAAAAATTAAGATAGTATATGTTGGGACAAACGCAGAAAAATTAATGAAAGAATTTGTAATTCACCATGTTGCTTTGATCCAGGAATTACAGAGATGTTCAGAAATTCTTTTACTTTCTTCTCTCCTTTTCTGTAAAATGTGACAATATAATTAAAATGTGTAGGTATATACAATATACCTACATATATATATGTATGTATATCTATACATATATGTGTGTGTATATATATATATACACATATGTATTTGTAAGTACTTATTTTCATGTATAAGCTCCTTGATTTCTTTGTGAACCTGCATGTGCATACATTATCCAATTGTGCTACTAAGTTATATTTTATAGGCAAAATAAAGAACAATCCTTCCCCAAGAAAGCTGAATGTAAAAAGTCTGGACAGACAGGTGCATCATAACTGAAAAAGTTACAGGGGGCGATAAACAGCTAGAAAAATGTTGAAAACAGGAATTTAAAGATGTTATTTTTACAACCATATTGTTTTCAGGGATCCTGTAGAGATTGCTTTACAATATGCCTGTGTGTTTCCATCAGAAGTTTGCTTAACTCCTGCTGAACTCTGTGGGAATTCCGTATAAGAAAGTATAGTGAAAGTATTTATCAGTGCAATAATGATGGGATGTCTAGGGGCTCTGCAGATTTATCTGAAGATTTGCCAATAGCACAGAGAGAAACTGGCTTCATGAGAAAACTTGAAAGGAGCCAGAAGAGACAGTAGGCCTCTGCTTAATCCACATAATCAGTTACATTCTGAAAATATTAACTAGAAGAAAATATGCCAATCAAACAAAACAAACAAAAAAAGGAAGACTTTTGATTTGAAAACAAATTGCATAAGACACTCAGAGGAATGCTAGAAGAGACTACATTTATTTCCTGAAATGTATTTCCTAAATGCAAAAGAAATCTGGAAAGATACAGCCTGAATTTACTGCCTCAGAGTCCCAGTATGGTATTTCTTTTATTTTTATGCCTCTTTTTTATTTTCAGTACTTCTATAAATTTAAATTCAATGACTGGTAATATACTTGGATTTGTAAATCAATTATTTAGATATCAGTAGCGAACATGGTTTGAGGCACTGTATTTTTCATTATTCATTTTGCATAATTTTTGCATAATAAATGATTTGTTGTTTTTTTTCTTTTCATATCTGTAGTGTAAAGCAAATACTGAGTTATTTTTAGTCACAACTGACTTACGTTGCAACTGGCTATTTACCTGAATTTCACTTAACTGTCAATCTGTTAACAGAAAAAAAAAATCACATCCTGCATATTGTAAATCTCAGAGGACTTATAGATATTGAATTTTTAGTGTGTGACATACTTCACAGTAATGCCATTTAATCTAATATGATCCTCCATTCCTTCCCCCCCACTTAAGCTTGAATATTACTCTTTCTTTGTGCCACTTTGCCATTTTCTGTGTTTGTGATATGTGCTTTTTTGAGGAGCAGTCTATGAAAACATTATTAACTTTTTGAGCACCAGTTTCAAAAAATAATTACTGTAAAATTCTGGTCTGTCAGGGGGAGCTGTTGGAGAGGGAAAATGATGCTATTACTCAGAGTCATCTACCAAAACACACATTTTACAGAGAATGTTCCAAGACCTGAAGCAATGTAGTTGGACAGTGCAATAATACTAATAAACTTGCACTTGTCAGTTTTATTAGTATTCATTTGCAGTTGCCTTTCTTTTAAGGATTTTTGCCTCCTGGTCAGAGTGGCACCTAGAGCTGAGTCAATCATAGTTCAATTTATTGGATTGCAGTGTGTCTGTCATGTTGTGTAATAATTAGGAAAAACGAACAAGCTGGATTGCTTTACTAATCATAGGGTGTAACCGTAATTAAGCCAAATAAAACTCCATGCTTACTACAACTCAGAAGACTAAAAAATTTCTGTGATAAGTAGTCCTAGATGGAAACAAATGCTCTGTTGCACCCTTTGACTATGGTCTGAATAGTTATTTTCCTTTTCAAGACTTCTCTATCAGACTAGGTTAAACCTCATTCATTCAAATTAACTGCAAGGGATACTAGAAAATCCAAAGACATTTTTTTTCCTCAGGGAATTTATTGTTTTATCATTTTATGTGACAGGTCAAATCATCAGGTCTGGGCAAGAAGAAAACTATTCAAGGGGAGTCTTGAGGACAGGAATATCCAGGCAACTCTGCCAACACAGGCCCACAGCAGTCCAGGACCAGATGGGGGCAAACTGAAGAATTAGCTGTAAAGTGAACTCAAACCTTTGGTCAACTGAATTGCTGTCTAGGCACTGGAGCTACAGGAGCCATAATGGGATCTCAGACACCTGGAGTTAGATATCTCAGTGTATAAGGAGGCACCAGGTTAATAGCACATTCACTGTAATTCATAAACAAACAAGTAAATAAACAACTAAATAAAATAACTTTTTTCCTTTTCTTGCATTTCTGTATAATTTCAAATAACAAAATGCAGACCCATGTATGTATTCTCTTGCAGCTGGTATTCTCTCACAATTCACTGTAATTCAGGCTATTCAGGCTATTTTGGCTCTTCAGGAAGAGCAACAAATTTCTTGACACTTAGTGAAAAAAAAGGAAAACAATTGTTTTTATGCTTTTGTGGGTGCAAGTGTGGCAGAAGAGCTATAGATTTATCCTATTGTTAGATTCATTGGTGGTGTTCAGTCATCTTTCCTCAGTCCATCTATGTTCAGTGCATTCTTCCCTTCAGAAGCCATTCCTAATAACTTAGAAATGTCTGTGTAGTCTCTGTAATGAGAACAAATATGAAGATCTGGAGGCTGTGCTGTCCTAGGTCAGTCTGAAAGTGTAATGCAGATTGCCAAAATTTAATAGACTTACTACGTATACAAAACCAAGATTTGATGAAAGACACTTTGTGAGATTCTCATTCAGCTGGAATAGTAATAATATTAAAGCAGTAGTCAATTAAAGCTGTTACTTAATCCAAAGATACTTATTCATGCAATTTAAGCAAGTATATTGTCTTGTACAACAATACATGAGTTTTTCAATGTGTTGGTCATATCAGAGCTGTAGTAATTATTCATACTGTCTCTGCCATTGATATGTAATTTATACTTGGTCTCTTCTTGTTTTCCAGATCTCCCAGCAAGGACATGGCTTCAAATGAAAGAGAGATTGTGGTTTGGGTTTGCCAGGAGGAGAAGATTGTGTGTGGCCTGACAAAGCGTACAACTTGCTCAGAAGTGATTCAAGCACTGCTTGAGGAACATCAGACAACATTTGGAGAGAAAAAGGTCCTTTTTGGAAAACCGAGTGATTACTGCATTGTAGAAAAATGGAGAGGCTCGGAGCGAGTGCTGCCTCCCTTGACAAAGATTCTGAGACTTTGGAAGGCCTGGGGGGAAGAGCAGGCTAATTTGCATTTTGTATTGGTAAAGTCAGATGCTTTTCTCTCATTTCCACTGTGGAAGACAGCTGAAGCCAAGGTAGTACAAAATGTAGAAAAGCAGTGGGACCTCAGTCCAGCAAACTACATGAAGATGTTGCCAATAGATAAGCAAAAGAAAATTGTGAGGAAGACTTTCCGGAAACTGGCCAAGCTTAAGCAGGACAGTGTTCAGCAAGAGAGAGACAATATGGAGACACTGATTCATCTGATCATTTCTCAAGATCATACCATTCATCAACAAGTCCTTAGAATGAAAGAACTAGATATGGAAATTGAAAAATGTGAAGCAAAATTCCATTTAGATCGTGTGGCAAATGATGGAGAAAATTATGTGCAGGACTCCTATTTAATGATCAATACAAGTGAGGCTGAGCAGCAGGGGAGTAGGCCAGATGATCAAAAAGAGATGCATGACTATTTGAGCAAAAGTGAGGGAATTTTACAGGTTGAAGAGAGACTGAAACATCACAAACAATTAATAGAGAACCTGTGTGCTGAAATTGAAAGAGAAGTACATGGTATATGCATGGAAAAAACCGGAGAGTCTGT
The DNA here is from genome assembly GCF_036417665.1 of Passer domesticus. Lineage (NCBI taxonomy): Eukaryota > Metazoa > Chordata > Aves > Passeriformes > Passeridae > Passer > Passer domesticus. Next base: position 39,909,368 of record NC_087478.1, on the reverse strand, counting down.
TCGCACAGAAGGAGCAGCTAATGCTGAACTGGAAACCTCAGATTTGGAAAGTGTAAAATATGAGCTGGAAAAAAGTATGAAAGATGGTCTGAGAATCAACTCATACCTGAGCTGCATCCAAAAAGAGCTTACATACAGGGACTCACTGCTTCAAAAGAAGGAGAAAGAATATGAACTTCTTACAGAAGAATTTAATTTACTACATGTTAAGGACAACATTGAAACTAGGCTTCAATCAAATGAAGAGCCATCCAAGGGCAGTGGCATCTCCAGTAACAGCATTGCTGTTCCTGACTTTGTTCATAGAGTGACTAATTTGGACATAAACGATACAGACTCTGACACTGGAATCAGCTCTACACACAGTCAGGACTCTGAAATAACTGCAGGGGACATGGTGCTGTTGTCAACATAGTTGAAAACAGTTATGCATTTTTAAAATTATATTTTGGAGGATATTTATAAGAATTAGTAAACCTGTCATCTTGAAAGTTAAGCTCTTCAAGGTATTAAAGCTGTGGCACTGCTTTAGCAAAGGTAAAGGGTGTCTATTTATGTCCTTAATAGTGTACTTGTGCTAGAATGCTATGTGCTAGAAGGGGTTAACTGGTAATAGGTGGAAAGTTGTTGACTTTGCTAGATCAAGACAGTTTAGACTTCGTAATGTTGATACTCAGTGAAATGGGAGCATTCTGACTGGCTTGGACCAAAAGTTTGGAGATTTCATATCCTTTGGTCTTTGGGTCTGCTCCTGCATCTCCCTAGCTTTTTAGGAACATGAAGTAGAGACTAGAGAAAACTAGACCAACAGCTAGATTTTCTGCTCTGTTACATTAGCTTTATGCAGATGGAGTTTCCTTGCTATGAAACTGCTGTTAAAGATTATATAATTGAGCATTTAATCTGTTAAAAATCGGTTTTATGATAATGTAGAACAGAATATAATTTCATTTATTCTGTATATTTAAATTCAGTTTATGTATAATATCAGGATGATATTTTTAAAAACTCCAAAGTCCCATTTAAAAAATTACCTTCCACACATGGGTTTTTAATTTTGATTCTCTTTCAGCAGCTTTTATCTGCTTTAAAGATCCCTAAACCCCCTACTTATCTGTTGTTACCCTGTAGTTGCCCCGGTGATGTTTAAATCCACACAGTTCCTGCCAGCAGGCATGTCAGGACTGCTTACGTCCTGCTTGTGTGAGACGCTGAAATCCCAGGCTCACACCTAACCCTAGGGGCATTTTCAGCAAGACTTTCTCCTGCCTATCTCACCGGTTGGATCCAGCGTCTTAAGCCTCCTGAAATCATGATTACCAAAGAAAGCATAGCAGAAGCAGCAGGTAGGAACCAGACATTTTAGTCTCTGGCTAGACACTGTTTCCCAACAGCTAGGTAGCAACTATTTTCATATAGCAAGTAGGTTTTCAAATCCCATCTCGTACTGTTTTGGAGCAGGAACCTATAAATCCTTCTTCCTCAGTGAGGACTTTGGGATACAGCTAAAACTGATCCACTTTATATAGTTAATAAAATATTGTGCTTCTTTACCCAATAAAATATTGGGTAAAATAAAAAAAAAAAAGGAAGGAGTGCAAAGCATAAGAATTTTGCAACAATGTGGTTAAGTCAGTTTTTTCATTTAGGATATGGTGGTTTATCTCAAACCCTTCTCCAGCATATTGCTGTAAGTCCAAAACAAAGCTGTAGAATTGAAGTGTCTCGGTTACCAAACAAGATTTCTAACTCTCTGCTAGAGGCTTTGCTAATGGAGAGCACATGCATAATTTCTGGGTTGCCATATTCATATTTTGCAGAGCAATCTGTTTAATACTTTTGATTAAAAGAACTGAATGGAGAAAAAATTACAATATTTCTGAATAAAGTTCAGTTCTGCAAAATTCAAAACAATCATGGAATTAAGAGCCTACAAAGTAAGCAAATGGACAGTACCTAGAAGGTGTAAATGTAAAATTCTTTCACATACACTGCTTTCTTTTTCTTTAATTTTCTTCTCCTAAGTGTCTGTCAGCCATGTGCTTTCTAAAATGGCCAAAGTGCTAGGACTGCTGATTAGCACATACTTAATGCAGAAAAAGAAAAAAAAAAAAAGAAAAAAAAAAGATAGAAAAAGCCTTTTCTGAAAAGAAATTTTTTGTGGTTTATTTTTTGGGGTTTTTTTTCCTAATCCTGGCTATTATAAATAGTTTCTGTTTCAGCAAAGTGTGTTAGTTGCCTTAATATATTTTTTATTGTATTTTTTCATACAATGTTATTTGAATGCTTCAATAATAATGTGTAATATTTAGACTCATCAGCTCCTGATGGAAACGTGTATGAAATATATTATCTTATCTTTGTAATAATTTATTAACGCAACTCTGCATCTTTTGACCTCTGTGGTATCATTCTAAAATGTAGTTAAGCCCAGAGCTCTGAATGCTGAGAGTAGACTAATGTATTCTATGAGTTCTTATGAGTTTAGTTACCAATAGCTACAATTTCTATTGAGTCATTTTTTTATATATAATTACTTAGAGGATAGAGAATTGAAACAGAGTAATATACACAGCTGTGCAGGGTAGTACAAGACCCGTGGGGGGAAAAAATTAATTTCCACTCATACTCTACCAGATTTATTTTGCTCATAGGAACTTGTGCAGATTCTCTCAACTGATCTTTATCCACACTTGGTAGTTGATTGTACCTCCCCTGCAACTTCTGGGTCTTAAGAGTATCACTGTGTTTTAAGAAGAAAATAGGTAGAATAGGTTGAAAGAGAGTATTTCTAAAAAAAATAAAGTAATATTAAAAAAACAGTGTTTTGAAGCATTTATTTGAAGTTTGTACTTTGATATCTCAAATAAACTTTTTTTGTTTCAGAATTTAGAATGTTCAAGATGATTAAAGACTGTGTGCGCTCTTTGCTGTTTATCTGCTTCTACACTTTCCATATATTTGTTTGACTGGTTTTTAGGATGCTAAAAGTATTCTTTATGAACGTTTATGCTCCTCACTTCCTCCTTTGTCACAGCTATCTATATTTTATTTTAGTTTAAAATACCCATCATTTAAAATACACAATAAAAATATCTGGATCATTTCCTGGCATTCCATTAAGCCAGTTGGCATATCCATCTTCAAATCTGGTTTTATTTTATAAAATTTTATATGGACTATGTAACACTTACTGACAAAAGGCAGTTCAAGTAAGTTCTGCATAAGAGGAGAGACAAATGATTGCATGTTGCCAGGTCAAATTGAGCTTCTCATCTGCCACCACCACCAAGTCCTTCTTTCCCCGGCTAGTCTTGATCCGTTTTTTGCCCAGCCTGTATTTGTACTTGGGATTGACCCAGCTTGAATGCAGGACCTTGCACGCTTGGCCTTGTTCAGCTTCATGAGATTCACATGGGCCCAGCTCTCCAGTCTGTCAAGGCCGCTCTGGATGTCATTCCTTCCCTCCAGCATGTGCGCTGAATCACAGAGCTTGGTGTCTCTTGATCAACTTCTCATCTGTACAAGGGCAGTCAGAGCTCCATGAATTCCAACTGACATAGAGCATGGCATCCCCTCCTTGTTTCCCCTGCCAGACCTTCCTAAAGAGCCTGTATCATTCCATTGCAATGGTCCAGTCACAAGAGCCATCCCACTACGTGTTTGTGATGCCAATAAGGTCATAGCACACATCTCTAGCTCCTCTTATTTCCCGTGTTAGATGCACTTGTATACAGGCCTTTAAATTGAGCTCTGAATAAAGACTATTTTCTGACTGAAGAGGCAGGAATTCCTTTGTGCTGCTCTCCTGCCCAACCTGTGTTTCCTTCCCAGGCTCTGGGCATGTCTCGCTGGCACTGGCATCAGACTGGTAATGGTGGGGTGGGTTGAGGTTCCCCTCCCTCTACAACTTTAGTTTAAAGCTCTCTTTACGAGCTTGGCAAGCCTATGACCAAAGGTGATCTTCCAATTCCCTGGCGAATGTTCCCTATCAGCCCTTAGCAGCCCAGTTTTCTCAAAGTTGGTGCCATGGTATAAATGGATGAGCCCTGGCTATGGCACCAGTCCTCTAGCATTGTTGGTTCACCACATCTGACCATCCCTTTCACACCCCTGCCCTCTGACTGGGAGGACTGAAGGGAAAAGTGCCTGTACTCCAGATTCCCTTACCACCACTACCAGAGCTCTGTAATCCTTCTTGACTGATACTCAAAGCACTCCAGGCTATATCACTGCTGAAACCACGGTCCCCCACCTGGGCACAGCTTTTGCAGGCAGGTCTGCTGCCAGTCCCCAAACCAGCAAATGGGTCGAGACACTTCCTAAAATCTGAGATCTGAATTGCAGCCTCTCCTTCCAGCAGCTGCGTCTGAGGGCAGGATTGGTCACCACCAGGTAGACAGTGCAGCCCTTCCAGCCAGAGCACAGCCTTAAGGTAGTGCCCTTGGCCCATGCAGATGGTTACAGAAGGATGCCCTTTTGCTGGGTTCCAGTCTCTCCACACGGCCAGGGGAATGCTTCTTCTTCAAAGAAATGTCCTTCACACACACCATTGTGCTATTCCCAGTTTGTCTGCCCTGGTCACAGTGTTGCTGCTTTTCTTCAGCATTAGAGGAATATTGTGGTGAAAGGTGCCAGACTCAGCCTGTATTATGACTGGTTTCGGGTGGGATAGGCTAGTCCATCATATAAACCTAGGCAGAGACCTTCAATGACTGTCATCTGGGCGACTTGGCTGAAATGAATGGACTTGCCTAATACAAAGTTCTCTGGATTCTGCATACATGAATAGTCTCACATACATATTTATAAACAGTATAATTTCAGCAATTTCCAGGGAACAGTGTATACCCCAAATTCATGTTTCTGACTGACTTTATTATGTACTTTTACAAATTTGATGAAAGCAGATGAGTCAATTTAATTAACTGCTTCAGTTCCTTGATGACTATTTCAAATATAAAACATAATTATAATTTGGTCATATAGAAATTTGCAGTATTTACTATCCATTTATGTTCATAAAAATTACTGTATAATTAGAAAATTATTGCCTTTATTTTCCTGCAAAAGTGAGTGTTCCCTAAGAGCTTTTCTCACTTCAAACTCTTAGACTATATATTTGTTTTCAGATTGTGCATTCAGCAGTTGTTCTACTGGCTGACTTGTGTTCTATATGTACGTACATATCTACATACATACGTACGTACATACATATTACTAGCAGAGAGTCAATTGTATGATACTGACAGATTGAAATTCACAGTTTAGAGCTTCAGCTTGCAACTTTAGACTGCTAAGATAGGCTTTACATTCCTCTACATGCTCAGAATCATTATTTGCTGCATATTTCCAACTGTGTAAGGACATAAATAAAAGTAATTTAACAAATCAGTATTTCAAAGTCATATAATTTCTATTTCTGATTGCCTAATCTTTACTTTGGAGAAAGATTCAGATCCATGCACTTAACCCAGCAAAGTTCTGCTGTATCTAGTGTTAAGCAAATAATAATTTGAATAAACTTGTGTGATTGCATTAAGTTTGCTTTGCAAAACTTTGGCAATGGTGGGACTACAAGGGTGGCTTCAGTGAGAAACTGCAAGAAGCTTCCCCCATGTTCAACAAAGCCTATTCCCCTCTTCAACAAAGCTGTTTCCAGGATTGCTACAAGGCATGGCTGCCAAGGCCTCTGGGATGACATTTAAGAAAGAGGGGAAAAACTGCTAGGCAACAGTGGCTGGAGAGAGGAATGAGAATACATGAGAGAAACAGCCCTGCAGATGGGAAGAAAGAGGAGGAGGAGGTGCTCCAGGTGCTGGAGCACAGATTCCCCTGCAGCCAGTGGGAGGGTGCATAGTGGAGCAGATACTCCCCTGCAACCCATGGAGGACCCTGCTAGGGAGTAAGTAGATGCATCCAAGGAATGCAGTGTCTCCTTGGGGTGTCTGGATCAGGCATCTGGCAGGACTTGTAGCCCTGTGGAGAGAGAAGCTTGTGCTGGTAGGACTTGGGACCCCAGTGGGGATCCATCTGCAGCAGGCTGTTTCTGAGTGACTGCAACCTATGGAAGGTTGTGACCAAACTGGAGAAGTCTCTTCTCACAGGAGAAAGCCCATGATGAAGTAGGGGAAGAATGAGAGAAGGAAGAGCAAGCAGAAACAAAGTGTGAAAAACTGCCTGCAACCCCCATTCCCTAGCCCCTTGCACTGCTGAGACAGGAGGTAGAGCCAAATCAGGAGTGACATTGGACCTGGGAAGAAGGGAGGGTGGGTATTGTATTTGTGGGGTGCCATCATGGCAGGAAGGAATGATGAATCTGACTTCATGTTCTTAGAAGGCTAATTTATTATTTTATGATACAATATTATATTAAAAAATACTAAACTATACTATACTAAACTAAACTAAAGAATACTGAAAGGATACTTACAGAAGGCTAAACAGATAATAATGAAACTCGTGACTCCCTCTCCAGAGTCTCGACACAGCTTGACCCTGATTGGCCAATAAGTCAAAACAATTCACATGAGACCAATTAAACAATCACCTGTTGGATAAACAATCTCCAACCACATTCCAAAGCAGCAAAACACAGGAGAAGCAAAGGAGATAATGTTTTCCTTTTTCTCTGTGGCTTCTCAGCTTCCCAGGAGAAAAATCCTGGGTAAAGGGATTTTTTAGAAAATATGGATGTGACAGGTGGGAGGCAAGTGTTTTAGGATTTAGGTTTTACTTCTCATTACCTTACTAGGATTTGGCATATATTTTCTTTAATATTATCTGAGCATTCCTTGTGAAATTACTAGTATTCTTATGACTATGCATTCTGCTAAAAACAAACAAACAAACAAAAAATAACAACCCCCCCCCCAAAAAAAAAAAAGTTATTAATTTCAATTTTCATCCCATGAAACTCTGGTTTTGTAAAAAAAAAGTCTTTGGTAATGATTAACATTTTTATTTACAGTGCAAATCAAATATGCATTTCTGAACAGAAATCTCTAATCCAAAGGACTTTTGCTCTAAACTTACCTTAGACTATCTCTTCCTGTCTCACCAGTTTAATTACCTTGAATATAAATTACAGTATTTTTCCAACAGGGGCATGTTCAAAATTATTACACACAAAGTATTTTTCTTTTCCTACAGTTGTGCTGTTTATCCTTCTGGGTATTTTACTATGTCATTTAAAAGACATCTACACTATTTTGCCCTTTATAACTTCCAAAAAGAAATTGCTACTTGGTATCTTTCTCAGGGCTCTATCTGACAACATAAACACAGTTCAAAACAAATACTACTAAATTTTCAATGTCTATAATAGAATGATTTTTCCATAGATTAAAACCATTAATTTTTCCTGAAAGGATTTGAAATGCGTATAAGGGTTATATTATACTGCCTTTGTGATATAGTATTTTGTAAAATGTAATAGTCTCATTCTGAAGTTTGCTATTGATGTTTGTTTTTTCTTTTAAATTTCATGAGTAATGCAGAATATATTATGCTATGTCAAAATCTCAAACAAGGCTGTCCATGACTGAATTTATTATCTTCCAAAGAGAGGATTGGCAGTGTTTAAAGTACAATCGTCAAGATTTTCTTCCTAATACTTAACAGATTCTAATATATAGTTAATATGCCTTACATCAAATATAGCATTTCAGACAGATGATTACAGACTGATTTTCTGACATTAGATTTGTAGCTGCCTTGCACTGCTGGCAGATCAAGTCTAACTAGAATTCAGTCACTAATTTTACTGGGGGCTGTTGCACATGTTTTACAAACCTCCAGGTTTAGTTAAAGAAACCTCCACAAGAACCTCTAGCTACTTATGTCTGGGTAGTGTATTGCTTTTTTTGAATTATTAATTATATGCTTACATTTTTTGCTGCATATATTTTTCAGGTTAAAAAAATCTGGCTAGTATTCCAGTCAGTTTTCTATGGTTCATCTGGAATTTAAGTGGATTTGCATCAATTATTTGTTTAAAAAAGCATAATAATTAAATTTTCAAAAATATTTACAACAAGAATTTGGAATTTGCTGTTCTTGTCAGCTGAATCCACATAAGAGAGGGAAGATGTAATCTTTGTGCATGCAAATGCAGGGGTTTGCTTATGCAATGACTATGTGCTTGTTTTGCTCTACTAGCTTGTTGGTTGAAATTTTAAAATATTTGAAACCTCATGATGTTCAAGTCTTCCCCAACATCCACTTTTCAGGAGATAATAATTCTGGGTAGAGGGGAATTATTTTTTTTCAAGAGCAACACAGTGATTCTCTTGCTAGGATGCACTTAAAATAAAGTGGTACTAGCTGGTACTAGAAGTTCCATTTAATCTATCTATCCAGCCTCAATACTAATTCCAAGTATTGAGGCTGGATAAATCATATGATATTAACTATGGAGAAAGTCATGCAGTCACTCGCTATGATTGTTCCACAATGTAAAACTGTTCCACAGTGCAAAAAATTAGAGTATATGGGATCCAAAAGTAAATGAACACTTTATCAGTGCATTCCTGGGAATAATACCTGCCAACAACTCTGTTACAGATTATAGCGTCAGAGAGTTACTCAGGAAGTTATTTACTATAAGGAAGTAGTTGTTAATACCTTTCTATCTGTATTCAGAAGTTTTGCTAGGCACAGAGATTTAGAGAGCTTGTCATTCATGACCAAGAAATAAAGGGGACTCCATTTGTATTAGACTCTAGTGACAGAAAAATACACATGGTAATTTTAATTCTTTTGAAAATTGCCACTGATTGCATGAAGGTAAACATTATTTGCCCATTTTTCCCATTCTCATTTGATTTTTCTCCCTAAATTACCTTAAATAATTGCCTATCTTATGTATTTTCAGCTCTACACAACATTTCATTATGTTCATGTCTGCAATTTTTTGAGTTATTCAGTGGTCAGATCAGATTTTATTAATAATGTCTTCCAGTGTCAAATATCATGCTTTTTTATGTTATGTCAATTGTTGTTTTGCTTCTGAACAGCTATATTTCAAGTTCTTGTTTCTGAGTTCATGCATTTTTTTGAAACTGTAGATTAAATAGCTTCATATTTTATTTTGCTCAAATAGTCACAAAATAGATGTACATACTATCTTGAAGAAGGAGGTTGCTACTTAAATATCAGTTCACCGAGGTGATTAACCCTTTAATAGTTTGTATATAGTAAATTGCCCTAACTTTTGCTCTTCTTTATGTATGGAAAAAAAAGTGAATCAGAAAAAGTTTTTATGTAACATAGGAATGTCTTCATTAAAATATTTCCAACATTATCTGTATTTATGTAATAATGAATTCTGAAAGCAGAGGAGTTCTATGAAAAAAAAATAAACTGCTATTTCTTTTCTGGTATTTTCATGTCAAACAGGGCCAGGTCAATCATAAACCCAGGAATGTATTGCAGTCACACATTTCTAGAATAATAGATTAGCCATACAGTTTGGCTAAAGTTCACTAAACTGTTTTGGTATCCTTACAGTTGAGAGCTTGTAAGAGTTGTTATGAAACTGTTACTGATGATGACCTCAGGAGACATAGCCTGCATCTTAACATTTACTATTTTCAGGGTGGGTTGTTTTTGCCATCTGGATGATTATTTTACTATGCAAAAAATTCGATTCCCCCTTTCTTTGGGAAGTACTTAGCATTAACAAGCAGACCTTGAGTTGTTTTTCATTTCTCTTTTTTTTTTTTTGAAAAAGCAAAATTATATAAATGAATTTTAGCTCAAGTGTTCTTTAAAAATACTATTATTCCTTTCTATACAGAGTAGTCACTTATGTGCTGTTGCTGCCCTCAGTATTCTTTTCCAAGACAGTTTTCATATATTTGGTTTTGATGTCTAAAATTACAGGCTGAGGGTGTTTATAGTTAAGTCAATATTTGAGCTATGCAACATAAGCATTTAGAGAAAGGCCAAGTCCTGTGCTTGTGTAACTGTTTCATTGCTGAAAATTACTCAGTAAATGTTGCACTCTTTCATATATTGAAAGAGTCATGCAGTAGTTCACATTTGTGCTATAAGCAAACTCAGTGAACTAAAAGAAGGAAAGAATATTTTCATCTGTTTTCTAAGAGTCTGTTAATATACCGATATTTCTGCATAAAAGAACAAGTTAGTTGTGATTCCCTGTTAATTTTCCACAATTTAATAGCATTAGCTACCTCACCTCCATTTTCTTTTTTTAAACATAATATGGGGTTTTGTACACTATATATTGACTAATATTTATGTTGCTGAGTAATAATCTTACCGTTTGTTTCAATATGTGCTATGTTAATTAACATTTGTTCTTTCTTCTGTTTAGACTTTGACTCTCCCAAAATAATATTTTGACTCTCATCAGTACACACAGGTTTAGACACCTTGGCTTGCTAATTCAGCTACTAAACTATTGAGATAGACTTTGTAACTATACTTTCAAACATCTGTTTCTAAGGCAAGTACATGATTTTGACAATTACAGGTAGACTAACAATGAAAATAGAAAATCACCAACTCATAAAGAGAATAAGTCCTATCTGTAGGATTTCGTTGTGGGAGAGGTTAAGGGATTTGTTCCTTTCTTTCTTAAGAGTCAAAAGAGTATCGAAATAGCTACATGGGAATGGACTTGTTGTGACTGTTGCATTTGGATGTTATCTTTTTCATTTTGAAGTTTCCCTGTCTCAGCACTAATATTTCTGGGATCCACCATGTTGAGACAGTGCTGCTCCATGATCTCTTGTGTCTGATGCAGTCAGGCAAGCTCAGAAATGACCAGTTGTGCCTGTTAGTTGAAGTCCCAGTGTGCTTTACCCAGAAGTCAGTAAGTTTATGTTTGGCAGATGCTCGGTTCACAAGGCAGATAGCTGGCAGAAAAAAATGTAGTTTTTCTCCTAACACATAATCTTCTATGAATGAAAAAGCACCATCATCACACAGTGCACTGTCTGTTACATCCCATAACATACTAGATAATTCCTGCCTTCTCTTTTCTGTGATCTGGGACCATTTTTGTGAGGCCTGTGAAAGGAATGAATTTGAGTGTGGTTTAGCATTAAACAGGGTAAAAGTTAAGTAAGGGTTGAACTGGAGCCAACCATAGCATAAAACCCTTAAAACATAGTTACAAAAGGCCAGCAGACAAAGGACATGTGCAGAGATAGAAAGCAGAATATTCTGTTCCTCGTTGTGGGTGTGACAAACTCTCAGTCCATACTCACCAGTATCATATGGCAGCCCTGTATTTGGTTTTGGTTCAGAACAATAATTAGAAACAACTGGTTTGCAGTGACAGTAATCATCCATTGCCAAGAAGAAGGAAATTCATCATCTCCAGGATTCCTTAAATTGAGACAGGATGTTTTTATGCTCAAGTAAACCACAAGTTATTGGGCTTGACAGTATTCACTTACAATTTAAGGGAAGATGATATGTTCCACTACAGGAATTATTGGTGAAATTTTATGGCCTAGGTTAGACAAAGATCAAACCAGATGATCCTTATGTCTTAAACTCTGTCCTTAAAATTTACAGCTGCTCAAAAAACCCCTTGTAAGCAAAACAATGAAGAGAAAGAGGAGGACTGAAACACCAATCTGAAATGTTTTATCTATAATAAAGCACAATTGTTTCCAAGAACATAGGGCATTTCTCTTTGTTTAGAACTATTACGTCCCCAGACTTGTTCATAGACAGGGCCTAACCAAAAATCTCAACACAAAAAAAAGCAAACTATGAGTTCTCTACTACTTTCTCTTCTGGAAGTTGAAAGAAATATTGCCTACACCTCCGCAGTGTGCATCACTCATGTCAAGCCATGTAGAGATTTACCTGCCTGTGCAATGACTGTCTGTGCAGACAAAGAAATAGTGTCTTCTTACATATAAGAAACTACTTTCAGGATGACTGAGTCACTCAAAGTTGTGAAGTTTCTGTCAGGGCCAGAGAATAAATAGAACTAGGCATGAATCTATCATGATACTAGTGTTAAGGCATTCCCTCCTATCCTAGTTTTTGCCATTCTGTTTCACAGAAATGCTCATCATGGAGCATTTTAAGAGAGGAAGAGAAGAAAACGGGTTCTAGGGAACTAGACTGTCAAAGTCCTGGCACACAGTAAGTCTTTTCTGCTTCCTCTTGCTGGAACTGTGATACTATACAGGACTCAGAGAGTGGGAGTATTCAGTGTGCTACACTTTAAAACAGACAAAAAGAAGATGGAGAGAATAAATGAATACAAAGGGAAGAAATTTACCATATGAAATAAGAGAAGGGAAGCAATTTCTTCCTCTTTTCTGAAACAATGCAAAAGATAGAGAAGGCAAATACCAAAGACAAAAGCTATTAATTCTGTCTTCTGCTTCAGTTTTTAGCTGTACACCTCATCCTTTTTAGAATGAATTGTAAATTTTCAAACAAGTGCAACTTTAACTTTTAATTCTCCATTCACTATTTCTGTTTAGGTTTTGTACATTTCTCCTGCTTGGTTTCAATTTATTAGGGTTAAAATTTGACCTGATTCAGTCTATTTAAAATTTCTTTCATGGTCAGGTTGCTTTAACTTATTCATATAAAACTGTAGCTGCAAAGATGACTTTGCATTTTTTCCTTTATGCATTCACTTTAAGTCATGAAGCACACACACAGGAATGGTGCAATTATGTTTGACTTGAACTTCCAGTTACATAGCTTAGTAAATTCTCAGAAGTTGTTTATAAGGTTATGGAATAAGAGGTATATTACTTGTGCTTGGAGCAATATTCAAAAACATGAGAACACACTGTTACAGTATTGACATATACCCTTTTATATCACATAAGTATTGATCTGCTCTCTTGAGCTTGCACAGAAAAAAGGAAACCTTGTGTCAGAAAAGGAAAATGAGTCCTTAATCTTCTTCATGTTTCCAGAAGTTTACATACCGTGAATCCTACAGATGACCCCACCCCAGAAAACTGTAGGAAAAACATCTTTCTGTCCCTTCTTCCTTTCAGCCCTCTCTACATCACACATTGGTCATGGCTGGAAAAGGATCTAAGGTATTTCTCAGAAGAATAGCATGTGAAAATTTATCCCTGATTAAGAAAAGTGACAGATCAGAAAACATAAAAGATATATGTGACCCAATACCTGGGTATTGTAAAATATTTGAAAAAGTAATATAGGATGAGAAATCTGGGGTATTTGATTATCTCTAGTCACCAAAGCATGGAATTTTAGCAACCCCAAAATCATGGTTTAAGATGCATGATGGGACTGTGGACAATGCACATTAGCCAGGAAAAGGAAAAGATTAAGGACTGATCTCTCAATTTATTTCAACAGAAATATTCCCTCTTACATGGTATTCCTCACTCATGGCTTGCAAAGCATTTTGTGAGAATTATTTCACCAGAAATTACTTAACTGAAACTCATTTAGCATCAATACCTGATCTCACTTTCTTTGCCTTATCTACTGATACTTCTAATATCTGTATTGGAAGAAAAGAGCTTTTCGTTAAAAGAGTCAAAGTGAAGCAAAAGAAAGCAAAAGCTTTTCCATAAAAGTATAACTTTTTTGATCTCAGAAAACAGGTGTTACCAGAGTCTATCCATCTTTAAATTATCTACAGAACTTCATTGGGACAGCAGGTTCAGGTGCCCTGAACTGCAATTCACCCTGGATTGCTCAGGTTTTAACACGTGAAAGACTCAATGCAATGACAGTTCAGTCTCAGAAAGTTCAGTACAATTGTGTTTACTCTAATTGACAAAAGTAAGATGAAGGATCTCATTTAAGGTGTGAGGTCCCAATAAGTAGGAATGCTCCTGTGAATTTTTCTGCTTTAGTTTCAGCAAGGATAACAGCTAATAAAATTCATATCATCCCATATGAGACATCCTCTAATTGCTGCACTCCATCAGTTGTAATGGAAAGTGGATAATTTACTATACAACAAAATTGTTAGATTATTGGAGCAAGTGTGCTTTTTTGATAGCACCCTCCGGAAAGTAATTTTTCAAATGGCCTTTTATTAAATAAACTCTTTTGAAAACAGTCTGCTTTCCTGCAGAACTGTGGATCTCTGAATATACACACCCATGCTGAGAAGCAAATTACATGTAAAAGCAGAAGAACATCTGCAATTTAAGCTCAATTTATTACTTACAGAATAGTTATTTCATAAAGAGTTTTATGACTTTTCTCACTATTTAAATATACCTTTCCTTACCCAACTTGGCAAATGATACACTATTCTTGGGAAAAGAAAAGACCAAAAGAAGAGCTAGGATTGCTACTTTGATAGTCTCTCAAAGCCTAGATGTACTTAGAAACTGTACCATGAAGCCTGAAAAAGTCATGAGACATTGAAAAAAAAGAAAGGTTTGTTCAGGGGTTGTCAGTGAGGAAACATGATTGAACTTCATGTAACTGGCAGGGAACTTGGTACGCTTAGTTCTAAAATAGGCAGGACTCACATTTCAGCAAAGATTATGTTGATTCTTCAAGACATTTCAAGGCTGATACAGCAAATATGGTAATGATTAAATGTTATATGATGCTACAAGCACCAAGAAGCAATTTCTCTGCTATTCTGTGTTAAAGTATCATGTGTTTATACAGGATGCAACATAATGCTCTCCCAGTTTAGGATGCAAGTTGTCCAGAGCAAGTAATTGATGAAATAGTGTAATTTGCAGGCCTATGCTGTGGACCTTTTTCTAAAAATGGAAAATTCTGGTAGCTTCCCCAAACACTTTTTTTTTTTTTTTAAATAATGAGCTCCTTTTCTTTGCAGAGGCTGTTGGGGTTTTTTTAATAAATCTCAGAAAATTTGCATGTGACTTAGAAGTGTAAAATTTTACAGGAACATTGACAGTGAAGTAATTTGTAGCAAACTATTTCTGTCAGGGGAAAGAATTAAGGAGCATAAGGTATTTTATAAATACATCAAAAGAAGAAAGTGCTAGGGAGAAAACTGATCTGGGAATAACTATCCAAAACTAGTTATGGCAATGCAGATTTCTAAGAAAACAACATTTTACAAGGGCGAGAAGAAAAAATGGTAAGATACTGAAATATACTCAGTCTTAAAGTCTGCCTAATCTCCTTAGCTGCTACTCACTTTAGACATATCAATCTCAACTCACAGAAGGAAATTTTTTTAATAAGAAGGTACTGTGCAAAGTTTTACATTACAAAATCTGGGTCAGTTACAATCCAGGCATCCAACAGAGCAGGTCTCCTTTGAACTCTTTGAGAATGGGTTTTGTACCACAAAGAAATGAGTAGAAATAAAGTTGCACCAGTACTGAATTTCCCTCCATACTCTCTTGCTGGTACTAGGATTGGGAGGGGAAGGGAGAAAAGGGCTCTCTCAGCTCACAAGTGGGTGAAAAACTGTGTAATGTGGGTGGCAGTGCCAATGACCAGGAAGAATGTCACTCTCTGCTCTTGTTTCCTTCTAGGGCTCAAGCTGGCATTTCTCCATCTGTGGAGACTTGTACTTGCTCTGTGGCTGGTCACATACCCCAGGTAAGCTGACCACTGAGTATTGATTACGTATGGAATAAAATAACTCTCAGATTTACAGCCGGTTGCTGCTTCCTCATGCGGAAGTCTCTGTTGCCCAAAAATTCTCAGTGTTTACCAACTTTTGTTTTCCAAACACAATAGCAGAGGTTTTGCCAAGAGCACAGGGGTTGTGCAACAGCCTCCCTACTACATTTGTAGTACTGTTGAGCTCTATACTGAAAAGAAACTGTGGGTATTGAGGTAGGAAGAGCATGGAGGATTTACTTTAAATTTTCTGCCTTATGATGCATCATCTGGGGCATGGTCAGGAGTTTCCTGCTGTGGCAACAAATGACATAGAATCTGCTATTGCTTTCAAATATAATAGGTGCTCATGTCATTTGTTAACAACATAGGATCACATCGTGAAACATTTTCAAATCAAAAGCAAGAGAGAAATGTACTAATGTCAGGGTTATTGACACTCGTGACCATGACTTGGGTCTATTAAGCAGTAACTAGGGATATGTTCTGAAAACTTCCCTTCTTATATGCCAGCTGAACAGAAAATCCATGTTTAAGTGCCTGCTGAGGGGACTGAGATCTTTTGCAAGTACATACTGGGACCCATATTGGACCCACAGGAGTGTGGGATAGATTCACAAGCATGGTTTTATGCACACAAAAATAATATGTGGGTGGATGAATACTGGGGAAGATGAATAAGGGGAAAAAAGGTAAAAATGAGAATGTCTGAATTCCATAACATGCATTTTAATTACATCTGACCATTTCAGTGACAGCTTTTAGGAAAGCAGAGCTCTTCTAATGG
Source organism: Passer domesticus (assembly GCF_036417665.1). NCBI lineage: Eukaryota > Metazoa > Chordata > Aves > Passeriformes > Passeridae > Passer > Passer domesticus. Next base: position 39,893,023 of record NC_087478.1, on the reverse strand, counting down.
TTTTCATCTTGAGGGCTTACAATACTGTATGGAACATGTTAATATTACTGTTTCCTAGGTAAATCTAGGCAGAAGAAGAAAATGGAGTTGGCTAGGATCACTTAGTCATTCAGTCAGTGAGAGAATTGAGATTTTTAAAGGGAACACTTAGTTCTATAAGAGTCTTCTTTTCATTATTCTCTGTCCATTCCCATTTAGATGAATGAAAAGATCCTCAGTAATTGCTGCAACCAGCGGTTTTTAACTCTGCCTTCTTTCAGGAAGATTTTCTTCCATCTAACCCAGAGAACACAGTAAATGGCAAATACAACAACACATTTTAGAGATTTCTGAGATTGTATAAAATAGCAAACAACTACTTGTACAGAAACCTAGCATTTCAAAGCTAAAACTTCCTTTTTTTTTAGTAGTAAAATTACTTTATCCATTTAAAAATACAGTGCTGCCTTTCCATTTTGTCAGTGTGCAGATACTGTATATGAAAGAAGATTTATGAATTTTTAAGTAAGATAATAAAAATAGTTCTTCAATTATTAACATCTGGTAGATTTAAATAGTTTCCTATTTTTAAAATATTTTTGTTATATCTGTACAGGGATTATGGAGGCATAATTTTTATTTTAAAATAAACTATTCAAGAAAAGCACTTCAAACCATGCAATTTTACTGAAAAAATTAAGCATGCCAGGGTTAGTTTCCTTTCACAAAATGAATTCACTTCCTTTGACTTCTTCCATTATAATATGCAGGCACCAATCACATTAACACAGTATTTTTCAGCAGGACCTTCCTTTATGTAGTGCAGGTAAAGTTCTTACCACATAATGTACCCATGTTTCAGGTATTATTCTCTAATCTTCCATATATAGCCACCTGCTCTATGCATTGCACACTATGCAGACAATTAGAAAACTTATTCATTCCCTTTCCTTTCATTGTGGGAAGCATCCACGGAATCAAAGACACATAAGATTCGCAAAAACTTACAAATTCCTTTTTAAAAGTCACTCTTGGAAGAGGGGAAGCTGAGGCAGAAGGAGTTTAAGGTCAAATATTTCTCTTAGTATGGCATGTTAAACATGAGTTCAGCACTGGACTCATGGCAGTAATGTACAGTAAAGTCAATGATACAAGGTACATGTTCAAAATCCTGTCCTCCAGTGATTTAATTTACATTTCAATGAGTCTCAGACATTAGGTTGTCAGGAGCAAAAGTGGTCCAGCTAGAGGGGGAGGGAAGGAATGCACAGCACAGGGATGACGTGGGATGGTACTGTTAGAAAGACAGAAGACATATCAAGCTTCCACCTCTGGAATCTCTGTCTGTTTAGGAGTCAAGGAATGCAAGATCACTAATTGCCCCTGAAACATCTATTTCATCATCATGTCAGAACCCCAGATTTTCTTCTCTTTCAGCCAATGGCTTAGATAATTTCCTTATGGTGAGCAACCCAAGGTATTTAATGTGAAAAAAAAATTAACCAAGTCAAATCTATCAAAGCAACTCTATCAATTGTATAGCTAATTTTGGATTAGACATTACAGTGCAGTTAAAAATAATTAGAAAAAGAATAGCAACGAAAACAAAGTCCCACTTGCTTGTCCACTGTGTCCCTAAAGACAGGTCCTGGTTGTCTGCCAGTCAATCGTGCAGTAAATGACACAGTCTCTGCTGGTCCCTAGGCATTTCCTCCTTCCATTTTCTTAGTGACATCCATTCTCTGATCTTTAATAGTGGTTTGTGCGCCCAGCTCCTTGCTGTTTTTCCTCTTTCTTATTCTGCTTTTCTCTGCAGTCTCCCTCACCCTCTATGGTAGGGAAGAAGGCATGCAAGTTGGGAGCAAATAAATAATACAAGCTTTTCTTCAGTCTTGTCAGAACTTCTAAGAATAATAAGGTCTACTTTCTGAAATTTCAGTTCTCTGTACTTTACCTGAGTTTTCCTCCTTGGTTTACAAAAAGTCTCTTGCACTGTTTTTTATTGTTGGTCTCTGATTAGTATACAATTCCTATTCCTCCCCAGAAAAAGTTTAGGTGGCAGTAAGAATTGCACGGTCAAAATGGAACAGTTTCCAAGACCTGCCACTGACTCTGATATTTCACAGGCAAAATAACGTTCTTTTTCTCAAAGGAGTCAGGAGGACAGTGAAAAATTTTTGAAGAAGAAATTGGGGGAAATGAGTTCTGTGATGTGGTTTCCTATTGATACATGTATGGGTCACTCGAGTTGAAATATTTATATCCCTTATTTTAACCAATGGAATAAGAAACAGGTTTCACCAGAAGCAGCTTACCAAAGCTAATGAAATCTCTTCATGGGCAAATCATAGAGGAGAATGAGAAATTTTGCTAATGGCTTTTATGGGCATTTGCCCACAAGAGGAATGAACAATGAGTTTATGGAGCTCAGGACTCTGCTCCAAGCTCCAGAGAAGGTGATGCTGCAAAAGCACAGGCTGTTCCAGCATTACAGTCCATCCTCATGTCCCAGCTTCTCTCTTCCCAGTTCTGCATCTTTTCCACTCATGACTGCTTGTACCAGTCATATTGTCCTTTTCATAATATTTTATCTCCAGCTCCTCAGGCTTGTCTTTTTTAAGGACATTTCTTCATTTTCTCTCAGATTTTCCTTGTAGTCTTCCTTTGGCCACTGGCAGTCTAAGATTTCTTTTCCAGACATTCTCAGTCACATGCCCTGGTTTACCTGTCCCAGTCTTCTTGCCAAGTCAGTCCTCAGTCTTGAAAAGAGCTAAAGAGTTTTGTTTGGATTTTTCCAGAAGAATTCAGCCTGAGGCATCTATGAAGCATACGGAATTTCAGCCTAAATGGTTAAAATCTGGCAACGTTTTATGCAACATGAAAGAAGGGTTTTAATAACAAGCAGCACCACTAGCCAAATCTGTATAAATCCTAATCTGTTTCCCTTTGAAGTCAATGTTAAAAAACCCCAATGGGACCATTAATTTTAAAACTTTAATGAAGTAATCAAGTAAGCACATGCTTAAAGCACTTTTGTGGATTGGACAGCAATTAAAAATGAGAATGTTCTTCAAGTTACTATGAACATGAATGCACTATTTGCATTTACTACTTTCACTTCCGTTTTATGAATGTATCCAATGGAATCTGTAAACTTTCTCCTTGAAATTATTCGTTGAATAATGTGTTCACAGGGGCTGGACTTCCAAGCTCAAGGAAAATGAAGAAAATTGATAAACTGATGTTTCTGCATCATTTCTTTAAGTGTTCCACTACAGCTCTTTGTTGTGGCTGCTTTGGGTAGCAGTATTTCAGTTTGTAAGGATTTTGAGCATGTGTTCAAAGTAGCATGGGAGAGAAGAGCATGATCTTTTCCTTTGTTTTTGTTTATTATTCCAAAGAACATGAAGGATTCTTTCATGTTCTCCTATGGAGTACAATGCTTTGAAATTCTTATGCAGGGTATGTTACAGTCTAGTAGCCTTTGGCAATATGGCCAGGATACAAGACCTCAAAAAAAAAAAAAACCACAAACGTGAAGAAAATAACTGATGAGGCTGGGGGAAAACAAAAAAGGCATAGGCAACATGTCATAAAGTTGTGACATCCAGACTTTTTCAGAGTTCAAAACAATGGAGGAAGAGCTGTGTGTGTCTCATGTATTATGAAGATACAGTCTCCTCTTGATGATAAATTGCTCAAAACCCTACAATCCCCTCTACACATCATATTTCCCAAACTAACTCACAGGTAATATATAATAACAGTGAAAATTTCCCTCTTTTTAATAGAGTTGTGAGATCTCTAGCTGTGCTATCTGTGGAGTTTGGCTATATCCTGAGCCACATCTCATCAGGCTGTTTTGAAGCTTTCCAAATTAAAAAAAAAAAAACCAAACAAAAAAACCCAAAAAAACCCCCCAAAAACGAAACAAAAAACAAACAAACAAAAAAACCCCAAAAAACCCCAACAACAAAAAAAAAAGAACCAAAACCAAATAAAACCAAACAAAAAAAACCCAAATACCATCTTAATTTTGATTCCATCACATTTACCTCAGATATAATTATATAATTATTTTATTTGTGAAAGTTAGGATGTCATAATCAACAGGAGAAATATATTATCTGAGCATGGAAACAGTGCAAGTACTATCTAATATTTTTTTAATTTTTCCCTGCTAGGAAATTCATTTTCTGTGCTTCCTTTTGGAAATAATGAACTGCCTTTATTCTTTATTCTAAAATCCATAGTGATTCTTCTAAGTAGCATAATTTGTAAGTAATTTTCTTTACTGTTCTCTGCTGACATCTTCCAGGTAGATCTTGAAGGTTGAATTACTTGTTTGTGATGTGACTTTCTTTCTGGAAAATACATTAGAAAGATTAGTCTTATTCATATTGGTGTAATTAAAATCATAACTAGATCCAAAGGTATTGCTGCTTTTTGAGTGTCTCAGTTTCTCATTAATCAGAACCCAATTCTCTCCAGAGCTCTCAATAAAATATTGGTTCATTCTTTCCTGCCAAAATAAATTGTTTCCAGGTTAAATTGACCTAACTATAATGCACAAATTGTTACTTCATTTTCTTATTCCAGTTTCTCAAGTATCAGGGTACAAATTGGATTACTACCTACCTTCTCTAAACTGACCAGCTGAGTTCTGATATTTGCGCTTTTTTTTTTAATAGATGTAAATTTCCTTCCTGCTTTTTTTAAGGTCTGTTTTCTCTGTTCTGAGGGGTTTTTTTATTATTATTATTGTCAGTGCTTCCGTATTTCCACAAACAATTGCTCTCTCATTCTGCAATAGGCTTCAAATTATTTTCCTAGCCATGCAGTTGCTCTCCTCATAAGGTATCTGGACAAAGTTGCACAATGTTATTTTCTTCTTTGGAAAGGCCCTGTTGGGATTCAAAAGCGTTCACTTTCAGCCTTGTTCCCAACAGTGTTTAGACAGCCGTAGATTTTCAGCAAGACTTTTCAGTCATCATTTACCTCTGTGGCAGGATTAAATGAAGTAGTTAAAAAAATTCAAACCAAAACCCTAGAGCCATCCCAGTTCATTTCTTTGCTCCCTCCTCTCTCCACCCATGTTTTTTTGCCCTGAAGCTTTTTCCCAGGCATCATGATCTTCTCATATTGCTGTGATTCTGCATATATCTTATCCTGAATAGGAAGAGGCCTGCCTTCCTTACATTTTTATCTTGCAGGGATCATGCTGCCTTCTGATTAAATGATTCATCTTGGAAACAGCATATGGGGGAAACATAAGTGCTTCTTACACCTTTTAAGGGAAGTTTGTCCAAGCAACAGATAAAAACAATCAATTAATTCTCATGGCAATTTTAAATTAAAATCTTTACTTATATTATATTATACAATATTATACAATAACTCAACAAGAAAACATTAATATCAAAATTTAGTAACACAAATGCATGCAAATATGTAGAAATTTGTTTTATATGTAGTGTCCCATTAATTTGCAAGACATTTACTGCAGTGCCAATAGGCAGAGAATACATGCTTTGGGATAGATATTGTGGAGGCACCTTCCCTTTGGCCTGCTGTACATACACATTAGTTGTACATACACATCTAATGAAGCTAACCAGGGTTCTTAAATTCACTTCTCTAGAAGCAAAAGGCCAACATGGCACATATAGATCACACAAAGATTGTATATAATATTAGAATTTTAGAAAGGTAGAAAATAATATAAATCCTCTAGTAAGTTAGTCCATTAAAAAGTATTTATTGCTTGGAAGGACAGAAAACTTGATCTCACAGTAGTACACAACTGAAATTTTTAAGAAAGTAAGGAAACAAAACAAATTTGAAGTCTTCAAAGCCCAGATCCTGAAAGGTATTTAGGGAGTTAAACTCATGGGAATTAGGCCCTAAAATTTATTTAGGCTAACTACTACGGGCTTACATACCCAGCTGCCTCCAGTTTCAATACATATACCTCTAAGAAGCAAGGACTATAAGTTTGTAAGACACATATCTTACATTTCCAAACAGTTTGCAGCCATCTGTACGTAATAAGGTACATGCAGACTCGTCAGACAGGCAGAGCTAGGGAGCACAGGCCAAGACAGAGCATATCCTTTAGAAGCTCCCAACTTTAGCAGGATAACACTGCAAAGATGAGTGCTGAAAACATCAAAGTAATGTCATTCAGGTGAAAACAGAAACACCTGCATAATTTTTCTCTCAATGGGAAGTTGAAGTACATTCAGATTTTAATATGTGTTTAAGCATGTTCCTTATTAGAGATATTTTCCAGTGAAGAAGGAGAAAATATCCCAGGAAAAACAAACAAGGAAAGAAAAAAAAGCCATATAGTTATCTGAGCTTTAAAAATATTTTTTACTTTAAATTTGTAAATTCAGAAGACACTTTAATGATATAATGAAAACTTACTATATAGAGAGGATACAAAATTGGGTCTGGACCTCGTTTGTTCTTGGTTATGTCTCAGGAATAAAAAGGAATACAGACTGAAAAATAAATATATAATTAACATAGAAACATTTTATGAGGTACCATGGGCAGAAAACCAAAGCAAGAAAAAAGAAGGAAGTTTAAAATTCTTCAGTGAGAATAGTGATGGGTTTATACGTGTATTCTGTCCTCGGAGACTGAACCCTTTTCTACCTGTGGAGCCCCTGTACTTCTGTCTACCATAGCCTCTGTTCAGCTGATTTACCTGGAAAGTCTGAGTTTTTTAATATTTTCTATAAGCCAGTCATTGGAAGGTTGTTTAAATATAAATATATGTACACACACATGCACACACATACACACACATATGTACATACACTTCTTAGTCTATTGTTAAATTTAAAAAAAATTGTTGGCAATAAAGCCCTTTATTGTGTGTCAATAAACACAACATAACACCAGTCCTCGGTGTTATATTCTGCTGTTATACTGTGTTCTCAGAAGTTGAAAGAGTTGAAAGGGAGAGGACTATATTAAATGAAAGTGTCACGAATGTGAATATATTAAGAGAAAAGAGAAAACTGCAAAAAAGAAGAAAAAGTTGAAGAAATAAGAAATCTATATCTCAAGAAAAATCAGCTTCCAAATGAAATTCATTTTAGCACGTCATTTAAAATAAAACAGGAATTGGCAATATACATTTAAATGGTTCAATAATGATTTCAATTACTGGCCAAGCAAATTCATAATCTGTCAGTTACTTTTCTTGACATATACCTAAAAATCACCCTTAGAGTTCATTATTTCACAGTAAGGTTAAAGTGATGTTAAACATCATCCTGACTTTACATTTTGATATGAATATTTATACTGTTTCCATACAATATTTCTTATATATGAAAGTTAGAGTTTTGTGGTACCCTAAAATATGCAGTCTCAACTTAAGAACAGCATCATGTGATTCTACTTTTCTTGAGTTATCATTATAACATTATAAATGTAAGTTTTGACTGCAGTAACTAAAACAAAAATAAAAAAATCCTGGTTTAGAACTGTGTTTTCAGCTCTCTTACAGCTGAAGAATTCCTGGAAAGTCAGTAGATTAAATTCAGATCACTCTGGCATTGTTTTGCCCTTCCTGTGACATTCATGTGTAAACGAGTGAGAAGTAGCACATGCAATTTCCTGATGTTGGATTACAAGATACCTATTGTCTGTACAAATATGGAGAAATACAGTCAATACTTCCTCTTCTAGAAAAGTTTGTGTAAATATATATATTAATATATTATACAATATATAGCATGTATAATAAATATTATGTATGTACATTTCTTAATATGTGAATAAAATGTTGTTGCTGTTATTATGAATTATTACTATTGATGAGGTGTTGTATATGTGGCCTTTTCCATGGGACAAAGCAGCCTGGGTGCAGCCCCCTTGGTGCTTTCTGGCTTTCCTGTATCAGCTGTAAACTGATGGGCTCTGGGGAGATGCTCAGAGCTGGGGAACTGCAGCACTCTGAGTGAGCTGGGAGCTCTCCAGCCTTTGCAAACTCTCCTCCTTGAAGATTAATATTTTTCAGGAGCCCTTGAGGAAATCTGCCAAAAATTATTGTTGTTAAAACTCTGTCCAACCTTAGTAACTCTCTGGAATATTTCAATCAGATCTCAGTCCAGATATCAGGGAAAGGAGCTTCCTTTGATTAACAATGGTTGGACTTTACATAATCTACAGCAGGAAACTCCATCCTTTATTTCAACACACAAGTAAACAGAGCAGCAGCTGCTGTTATCAGCAGCTCATGGGGCTAACTTTTCAACAGTCTTTTAACCCAAAATTTTCCAAACAAATCTTCAGTCACACAGAAATAATAAGGAAAATAGTGCTGTGAGAAAAAGTTTGATGTCACCAAAAGGAAAATCAATAAAATTACTGGTTTCTGCTCTGTTTTAAAATTTTTTCAGCCCCTATAACATGGATGGTTAGTAGTTATACTCTGTGGACTGTGGACTAGCTTGTGTTCATTAATTGCATTTTGAGAAGTATGTGTGTTTTAGGATATTTTCTGATTACAAAGTCTAGCTCTTCTAAACAGCCTGATTCTTGGATAAGGTTCTTCCAACCATAGTGCTCTATCATCCTGCAATGAGCTGCATTTCACCAATCAGCTTTATTGTCCTTACAAGTTCTTTTTCAAGTTTCAATGCAATAATTGTCTTCTCTTAGTTCTACACTTTTAGTGACTGTTCTTTCAAGAGATATTTTATTAGTAATGTGCTGTGTGAAAATTATCTCCAAGTGAAATAACCAGGAAAAAGGATGATAATACTTAGTGTGTTTGTACATTTAACTATTGCAAAGTCCATTTAGTTTTAGGTCTAACATGCAATATTTATTTCACGCTAGTGTGGAACGGTACTCGGGAGCTCACAACACAGTCAAAGATGAAAATCAGTAGGAACTAGACATGCTAAAGCCAGTTGAAATGGAATGCCAGTTGAAATGGAAGCCAGTCAAAATGTGTGTTAGGGAGAAGCTGTTTGGAGTCACTGGACAAGAAAGCTTACAGGTAACACTGCAAAACAACTTAGGTAAAGAGCAATGGACAGTGTAATTTATCCTTTTCTACACTTAGTAAGTAAAATGTACAAGTTTTATTCTGCAATCTTTTGATTACCAGAAAAACAAATAGAGAAAAAAAGAAGTAGCATGGCTGTCTGCCTCTAATTTCAAAATTTATTACAAGCTGGTTACAGATGGGAAGATTCAAATCACAAAGCACTGGAGAACAACCACAGGAAAAATGCCTGCCATTAGCAAAATGTTTCAGTTTGAGTTCCAGCTGCAAACTGTTTTCATGGAAAAATGTCCACACACATTTGAAGAAGCAGCCATGCAGAAACTTAAAATCCTTTGTAGGTCCTACTAATTATTGCTAATTATTTTAAAGGGAAAGGCCTTCCCTAACAGAAACACCGAAAAGCTACCTTAATGTTCAAGAATAGAGGAATTCTTCAGTTAGTGCTGAGGAGAATGGGATTAATGAGACTAATGGTCCATGCACAGATGCTAATTTCTTGCTGCCAGCGGCCAAACTGATTTCAGCTGTAGCATTCCTCCACTGGGTGATCCTGGCCCAAAGCCCAGCAAACAGCCAGGGACCAACTCCACTGGCCTCTCACGCCAAAAAGAGCCTTCAGATCGAATTCTTTCTGCTATGGCCCAGGGGTGTGCTAGAGAAAGCTAGGAGCTGTTAATATTCTGCAGCCTGGCCTTAGTGAGTTGTGGAAGGTAAATGGATTATGGACAGTCAGTCAGTTTGACTTCAGACCTGACAGCAAAGACACAGTGACTTCATCCTTCTCCCAGTCATTGCTGCATAGCTTTCATGTGTCCTTACTCACAGTTCAGGTGCAGGAATTAAATATCACAAGAGCCCCGAGGCTCTTCTGTGAAACTTTTCCAGGAGTGAATTTCTTTTGGTGTCTCAGAATTTGTTCCTGTCACAGAGTAGAGGCTGATTTAGGATTTAAATGAAGTCTGCAAGATGTCAGTAGCGGCTTTGCCCTTTGGCTTCTCTGTTCAAGTAAAAATTCACAGGCTGTACAGAGCCTGGCACAATGCTGAAATTTTTCTGCCTGTTGTTGCTTTCCATTTCATTTTCATTTTCTAAAAATAGCTTCCTATACAGAAGAAAAAAAAAGCAGAAATAATATTTTAAAATCTCACTCATAATTGTGTGTTAAAAAGAATACAGTAGATGTTGCATCACATAAATGGGCAACGATTACTCTTTTTACAATGGATTATTAACAAAATTAATCTTAATATTCTATATTTCTGCTTTTTTCTCTATTTATCATAGTTCAGAGATAGCAGGCATTATTTTATCAAGGCATAATATTCTAAATTACCTACAAATTAATGACTACTCTTATTCTAGTAAATCTCCTGGGTTTATGGTTTTGGGGCATTTTGTGACCCTGCCTGTCCAGTCCCCTTTGGATGATGAGTTCCTCACCTGTCAGTTTTGCTGAAAACAGGACATGCTCATCCTGCTATTATACAGCAATAATGATCTGTCTGTCCATTCCAGGCAGAAAGGAAAGTAATGCTGTTTTCTTCTAAGATGGCAATCTACATTCTGTGTGACAGCAAAATAGTAATGGAAGACAAAAAAAAAACAACACCAATCCTCTTGCAAGTCCATGGGGATTAACTAGGAGAATGCAGGGGTTTTTATAAAAAAACCCCAAACACCTCTTTTATTGGATCTCCCAGGAGTTGTAGCACTATTCATCTTTGAGGCTAATGAAGTTCCCTTGTGAATCATGCTGTTTGAACTATGTGGGGCATATCTTGATTAGCATATGTTTCTTCTAAAAATATATTTTGAAACCCCTGGAACTTGCCATTTGTTTGAAAGTTGTACTAGACTTTCAACCTTGCATCACTGATTATAGGACAAAAATTTTACTTTTAATCTTTATGGAAGGACATCTGGCTTTGTCTGCAATTCCTCTCCCCAGTGAAAATTTAGCCCAATAATTCCCTCCAGAACACAAAAAACGCAAGGTTTTTCAATGTGAAAGTGAAATAGAAAACTTTGAGCTAATGCTTACTTTAATATAGTCTAATTTAGGAATTCCCAGGGAGCTGAAATTTTAACCAGAATTCTCAGTTTATGTTTTTGGTTTTATTTTTTTTTATATTCAAGTCTCTTTCTTAAGGTATTTCTGGTCCTGTCTTTAAGGACATAGGGGTTACAATGTCAGCCCTGGGATAAAAAGGGTATCATCCTTGAACAATGCCAGATCTTGTTCTTACAGATTTTCTGTGTGTGTCGTCTATACCCCATCACTATTTGAACACCAGACTCAAATGGACAGCTAGGTGTATGTTATGCCTAACACTACATGCTTACTTTAGGATTTCAAAGCACCCTGATTTCAAAGCATCCCGATTTTCAAAACACCCTGATTTTCCTGATTTGTGAGCTCCATTCCTAATTATCATGAAATCTGTAGAGCCACTGAAAATGTGACTACCTATACTTCTCCCCAGAAAGATCTTCAGCTTGATTTCCACTGGTTCAGAACAACTGTGTTCTGGTCACTGATCATCCCTGGCAGAGGAGCCATTCCCAGGAAAGCACACAGTGGTTACCCTGGAGGTGGCTCAGTGAAGGCAGCTCCCAGGGTTGCTGCCAGTGAAAGATGTGTATGTCACAACTGAACATGTTCTATCTCCCTTTAGCAACCTGACCTGCCTTTATTCAACAGCCAAGGTGAGGCAAGAATGTAAACACAGAAGGCATTGTCTCTTGACATGACTAATCTTCCTTTTGTCCTGATCTAAACAGCTTTTCACTGTACCTGGTGCATCTTTTCCATGCCCTGAAAAAGGAAAAAAATTATTTTCTTACACTGCATATAGATTAGCACTTTGGAAACTTGACTAAAATGGTACTGCAACAATATCTAACAATATTTGCAGATGGTTTTGTTGCAACCATATTTTTGAACAGTTTATATACATATCTACAAAAAAAATGTTGTGAAATATAATTCTCTTTGACCTGTATCTACTAACAAATTTGAATGTAAAGCAATACCCAGGAGAGTATTATACAAGATAATGATATATTAAACCGTGGCCTTAATCTTGTAGCAAAACAAGACATGAGTCTTTAATAAGATATAAAGCATATACTGCAGTTTCATCATCTCTGTCTTTCAAAGAGGTGAACTGTAATGGAAGATGAAAGTCCAGCTTGCTAATACTGTTTCTAAAAATTATTTAATTATCACCCTTCAGTGACTTAATGTATGAAGCTTCTCATACATTCTATTGTTTCTTTTAAGCAAAAATTCTCGCCTTTTTTTTTTTTTAATTGGAACATCTTCTAAGGTAATCATAGATACTGAAAATCCCTCTCCTCTCCACAATGTCTGATTTTATTCCAGCATTCCAGTGTTGTCCTTATTATATGGACTAGGATTGCAGTCAGCAGTTTCTTGATATTGGCATTGTGAAATGGCCTTATTTAACTGTCTAGGGCATGTTATGTAATGTTTATACACCTCACTTTCCTTCAAAGTATCACATGTAAAGCACATCAGCACTCTCTTATGACTGTTTATGCAGTCATAAGAGCCTTCCAGATGCTTAAGGATCATGGCTGTTTTCCTGTGCTGAGGCATGAGGGAGACTGATCATGTCTCAAAACGGCATTTATAAGTATGTTATAGTATTTTCTTGCTGAACAGTTACAAAAAGATACTTTTTGTCAGACTGATATTACACAATCCTCTGTAGAAAATTTTGCAAATTTTCAAAATAGGTCTTTCATGTGAAGTATTAGCAAAAATTAAAAATTGAAAATAACATAGAATTATATGGGCACACAGAGGATTGCTGCTAGCTGTTGTGCTGCTGGCAACCCTCCTTCAGGCAGAAAAACCTCTTCTCTGTGAGCTGACTTTTGTTTCAAAGGTAGTTACTCCTATCTCCTACTGGTAAATTTTATTTGGCATTGCTGAATAAATCTCCTGTTCAAAGTGGCATTTCTGTGTTTTCTGCCTGTTGGTGTTCCTCTTGCTCTTAGTTTTCATGGAGATTAACCTTTAATCAATTAACACACTAATTCCATATACAAATCAGACTCAAAGAGCTATTTCCCAGAGGATGCAAGCTTTTTATCTACATATTCAGAGCTGGGACTGCCTGAGATATAAGCAGCAATGATCCAAATCCATTTATTAGTCTGGGAAGAGCAGACCTGATATCACTCAATGCCTCTGTGCACCAGCTCATGAGTACTTTGTTTAGTGAGGCATTAAAATTTTTGAGATATTCTCCCAGAAGACTAAGTGTCAAATCCAGGAAGCCTTGCACACCACAGTGGACTAATAAGTCTGTGCTAAAAGACAGATACAGTGTTGTAATATTGCAAATGGAAGTGACTAGATAACCTAAGGCTCCTATATCCTGCACGAGATAAGCGCCGTAGTAAATGTGCGCCCCTAAAACCCCATCGTTTCCTTCTTCAAAGAAGAGAAACAGTGAACATGAAAACAACAGTGATTGAAATAATTTTCTACTGTCACACAAAGAAAATCACTCCCAGGCTCATGAAGAAAAGGCCCCATGAAAAAAGATTTGGTGGTGTTTCTAAGTAACCATCCTTCTAATCTCATTATGAATCCTTTCTTCTTGCATAAGACATGAATATAAGTGTAAATACATGTATTTCAAAAATGCTTTCAGAAATGAAATGTAACTTGATACAAAGAATGTTAACTGATGCCCCGATGTCACATAAAAGTCATAAAAATAATAGTGCCATCATTTCATGCTTATGGGTTTTGCTAGAACTTTGCACCTTGCTTAGTTTTAGCATATGGACATAGTAGATATAGATTTTATTGTTTGTGGAAAACTTCAGAAAAAAAGCTGTGTTCAAGGAGGTGGAAGTTCCATAGGCTGAGTTTGTCTTTCTTGCTGAGCCTCTTGCCTTCTGGATGACTGAAAGCCTGGGTAAAGTTAAAAGCCTGGGTAAAGTTAAAAGCAATTTGATCTAAGTTGTATTGATCTGTGTATGCAATATTAATAAAAATATTAATATTCAAAATCATTATTCTGACCATTTCCTAGTTAAGGTTATGGTTTCCTCTAAGAAATATTACATTCTATACTTGCAGTTAAAATTGCACAATGAATCAAGCATTAGCAAAGAAAATCCATCAAAGAAATATAACTTCAAAAACTTTTGAAAGATTTTATGTTTCCTGAATAATTCATTTCCATTTTGTTTTGTAATCAAACAGAATGCTTTTCATTATCAGTACATTATTCTTAAATCAAGGATGATATAATAATCTTAATTCTTAAATATTTTTGTTAGTTTCTGTTAAAATAAAGGTGACTTTTATCTAAAAGCCTGATTTTCAGGCTTAGTCTGTTAGTTTAATAGGAGTTAAATTGTGACTCTGGGATGTAATAAAAGTAATTTCACATTTGAATTTAATTTACCAAAAGTAGAAGATTATTGAAGCATTTCAGATAATAAACTTTTCTTAGAAGATGTGATAAAACTTCCTGGAACTCTTTATATGCATGACGAATTATAAGTAAGGATTATTAAAAAAGAGGACTTTTACTAAGTACCAATTATTATGATTAATGTATCTGAAATTAATATCCAAAATACTGAAAAATATTATTTTGCATATTATATATGATGCTACTTTTGCATCACATTCTTCTAAATCTCTCAAGAGTCCTCATTTTCAGACTTCAGTTATGCAAATGCAACCATTTGTCTAGGCAAGAGAGGATTCCTGTGGCATTATAAACAAGAGAAAAAATAATGGATTATTAATTGCAGTTGATGAAGTGAAACATATAATCTGAAAAATGTTTTTCAAAATTAATTGCTTAACTTTATCCAATGCTATGTAGCCCATCAAGATAAATGACACAAACTAGATCCACAAAGGTGTGGAAATGACCAGTGTCTGGAATCTTGTGAGAAGTAATATTCTATCACAGGGGGTATGAAAATGAGTTTTATTCCCCATATAACAATAACTAAATTTTTTTTAATCTAAGTCCTGAAAGTGAAGTGAATGAATACTGCAATAAGTGGTTCTCTTCCTGCCTTGCTCAAGGAAGTCATCTCAACCTCTCCCACCCAACCAAGCCCCAGAATAACCTCACCCTTTACTCTACAAAGTAACTAAAAGGAGCTGCTATAAAGTCTATAATGTCCTAATCTCCCATTTTCTGAATTATTTCTTTTATAATTCCTCTCAGTTTTACCATTCCTACCCATCATGAAGAGAAAGAAATTGTAGATACAGATGGATGACCTTAGGAGCAGAAGGTTCTGTATTTCCAAACAGGCTACACTAGGAGAGAAAAGAGTGTTTTGTTACTTGAAAAGTTTCACACCACTGGGTCAGAACTTTGGTGAGCAAACAGCCACTTCCAGATAAAAGGGGACCTGAGGAAATCTGAGTTTGAAATAAAGGCCACCTGTAAGAAGGCTGTGAACCAGTCAGTTCACTCAGTGTGTTGACACAACCTTTAGATGAATCCGTGTTTCTGACAAAATAACATGATCTAGATATTTTGTTAATATTAAGTATGTACCTGTTGATATTATGTAAATGTGTGGTTATATTCTACCATAGGAATCCTGGCAGGAAAAGATGAAAATTATGACTCTTCTTTCAACATTGCCTTCTGTGGCTGAGATTGATAAAATACTTGACAGACCATCCTCCAATGCTTCTTCCTGGCCACAGTTTTCCAGCAGATCCTGGTGTGTGTTACCCAGCGGGAGCTGTGGTGAGTGTCTAGCAGTGATGACATCTTCACCACCAAAGGACAGATTTTCAGGATGGGACAAGGGCCGTGCTTTAAGAAAAAGGCTCTGTGAGTCAGCACCCTTTGGCATCCCCTGCTCTGGCAGATGTCCAGCCCTGCTTCTCCCTGCCAGTGCTATCTGCAGTCAGCATGAGGCAAAGGCTCTTTACTTGGCAGGTCACCAAGGTTATTCCCTGAAAGCTCAGCTCCAGCCAGGCAACTCTCCCACACAGCCACAACTATGTCACTGCTTGACTTCCTTCCAACCAAGGCCGGTAGTCACAGTCATGGTGCACTTTTGCTGCAGCTATCACTGACTGCCAAGGAGCACTGGGCCTAGCAAACCCCTGCCATTATTTCTGAAGGAAAAAGATTACATCTAAAAGTAGGGCTTTAAATGCTCAACCCAAAGTGTCTTCCTCTTGTCCAGAACAGCTGCAATTTGAAGGAATGCTATTTGTCTGCCATTACATTGGTTAAAAACAAATAAATCCCCTGACTCCCCTTCTGCGTGTCTCACACATCAAAGCATTTATATTTACATGCTAGACCAAGTCACTTCTCCTCACCAAGTCAGGAGGAACAGTAGAATAACAGTAGCTCTCATGCATCTCATTTACAAAAGCACTATAAGCACAGCAAGATCCTTAATTAGCTTTTCAAGGTGGTTACAAAGACTGAGAAAAGATGACTCTGTCTTTTACCTCTTAATCTCTAATGCCAAACAGCTTCTGCTGAATCTCTAGTGCTGATTGTTGTAAAGTTACAGGTAAAGCCCCATCTTTTCTTGATTACTTAGATAGACTTACAGGTCACAGATGGGACAATTTACCCAAAATAATTGTACTGGAAATCCTGCTTTGACATCATCTACAAAGGAGTTCTTTTACCCTAGAGATGTTGTTTTGCAGTGGAAAATGTAGGTCCACAATAGTCTAAGATATTCAGGCAGGAGGAGTAATGAGGAAAGAAGAAAAGATGACACTAACAGGTTTCTCTCCATCAGATGTTTCTGGTTCAAACCTATCAATCCAAACCAAGTAGAACAATTTCAAGGGGTGAGTTATGAAAAAGATGATAGTTATATAGTGAAGTCTTACTGCCATGTATATATAGACTGATAGTTATACTGAAGTTTTTACTTCATATGTTTTTATTACATAGATTTTATATATTTGTTACAGTAGTATGTAATGTAGTCTTTTTATTATCATGTTGAAGTTGTGCTGCAAAACTAATTGCTCCTCTATGCCTCTCCTGTCACACTCATTTTCAGATACTACTTCACTACTACCTCTATGCAGAGAACAATTTACTTCCTCCACGTCTTCCTTCAGCCTTTCTCTAGGAAACTGTTTTGAATATTTTCCTATTTTTTTCTTTCCATTAATTACAATATACCCTACATCTGTATTAAAAGCATTTAAATGGGGGGCTGTGATTGGGTGTATGTGATGAAGGTGTTCTCTAACATGTCCCTTAGTCTATAAAAATTTCAAGGAGGCCACTCTATTCCTCTGATTTGCAAAATGATTTGGCCATTTTCTGAGCTAAATCAGTAATTTGTGATAATGTAGTTACAAGGAGATCCACTACTCATTTTCCATTTGTCTACCTGTCAGTACTACATGTTTTATCTAGCTGGCAAGTTTGCCGCTGACTCATTAATGTATGCAGCTCATATCATGTTAAACTAGATCCCTGCCAAGCTTTTCCCACCCTGATGCTATCTTCGTGGTCTCTTAGATTAACTGGAATTCTGGATTAAGTGAAAGCCTGAGGCATTTGACTAAGAAAATGAGATTAACATAGATTAAGTGTGTTACTGAAGACTGCTAAACTAAAACCTCAGGTGTGTAGATTACTCATTATTTTTTTAGCATATAGATTTGCTGACTATTTAAAAATAATTAGCTTTACCTGCTACCATCTCTGGCAGAACTTCATCACTCCCTGATCCCTTTTGCTGCTGGATATTTCATTTGTACATGCTGCTTCCTCATAGGTTCCCTGTCTCTTCCATAAATTATAGGTTTGTTCCACTAATTATGTGTTCTCTTTTCCATCTCATCCAATCAAAAAACTGTTTCAAAGCATTCCTGTCAAACTAAAACTTGCATTCAAAGCAGACACAGACTAAACATCTTTCTTGGTTCTTTTCCAAATACTTACAATATTCAGTCTAGAAGTAGAACCTCCATCCAGAAGTCCATATTGCTTAATTTATACAATCTCTTCAGCAATCTGTGGTGGGCATAACTCCACTTCTCACCTTTAATTATATCTCTAATACAAATATTTAATTACTTGGTGTTTCAGACTGAAAAAAAAATTGAACTTGTTGCACAATGATCATAGATGTTGCAAAATGATTAAACCTTGCTCTCTGATTGTGGAAAGAAAAAATAGAACAATTATTTAATAACGATTGCTGGCAGATACAAATATATTTTCAGTCTTCACACAGATTTTTCAGGTTTAGGTTAGTAAATATGATGACTGCTGTAGAATTTTGAGAAAGAAGCTGCAATTCTGTTTCAGGTCTGTCATCCATGTCTTCCCATTAACCAGAAAACCCAATGTACTGGCAAATAATGTAGACAAGAAAGATTAATGCAAAGAAAGATTGATATAAAATCAATGTCTTGAGACAAATAAAGTGGAATATACTGCTTGCTCTCAAAATCTTATTTCACCCTGAAGTTGCAGTTGACATTTACCATAAATTATCTCAAAAGATCACTGCACGCAGAATGAGTTTGGGATTCATGCATGTACCCTCTACACTAGAGCAGTATACTGGATAGGTATCTGATTATTTCAAATATGGATTTTAGACCAAACAAAAAGCACAATTCAATATTTAGATTACCAGATTACATTACTGAATTATGGCGAATAGCCTCATTAAGAATATTGACCAATCTGATTTATGTGTGATTTTCCCATCAAAATATAATACCAGAATAGCTGTATTTTGTTGGATTTTGGTTATTTGGGGTTTTTTTCGTAAAACATTGCTAATTGCTAGGAAATATGTTAGACATAAAATGAGAGGCAGGCACCAGCTGTTATAGTTTAATAGTGTAGCATTTTTTAAGGTGCCTTATCCAAAGGCTTTCATATTCCCATTACCTATGTATATACCTAATTCCAACTTTGCAGAACCAAGGTAGTTAGGAGTGGCATACTCCAGAAAGAGTCCTGGGGGCTTTTTCATCTGCAAAGACCCTGTATTATCTTTTGGCACTGTAACAACCTTAAAACCCCAAGTTCTTACTTCAACAATCCTCTTATGTCAGTGTGTTTTCCCTGCACATATCTCAGGATTTGAGTATTTATGATCTCAATCCTTTATATGTCTGTCAAACTTTTAGATGTTGTGGAACCCAGTATCATATTATCCACACACCTATGGGCATAAACACAGGTCTTTATCTGAGCCTATATCTATTACTGAAAAGAACAGGGATGAAAAAGCATACATAAAAATAATACTCTTAATATTCATGTTGTTCCTCAGCCTTGCCAAAAAGTAGTGTGATAGAAGTCTGAATTCCAGAATCCTATAAGCATGTCCCAAGGCAAACCATATAGAAGTGTACAATTTTTCTTTCATCATTTTCATTTGCAAGTATATTTTACTTTGTAGTTGATGATATGTATCAATGCTCTACAAAAATATTTTTTGTGGGCATGTTGTATTTTTGAGGAAATCAGAAAGACAAAGACTAGGGCAAGAACCACATAAAAATCTCAGGCTCTGCTTAAGACATCTTGTAAGCCAATGCTTAATTTTCAGATCTGCCTGTGCTGAAGTGTATTTGAAGCAGTTTTCCTGTAAGTTAAACTATGTCATCATCTCCAGAATAAAACTTTCTCATCAATGTCTAGAACGTACATGTTTTACCAGCTACAGCAGTAAGATAATGCTATATAATAACTACACATATTTCTTCACCTTAGTAGTACTAGTACTACTACTGATGGCTAGAATAATTTTAACCAAACTTTGCAAACAAAATGTAGAACATTTTCAAAACACCTTTTGTACTCTTGTAGCTTCTCATAAAAAAATAAAATTGGAAAGAAAAGTGAAGCGAAGCAGGAATTATTACTTTCTACCTTTTTCCCCAGGGAAAAATATTTTTTCAGCCTCATCCTATTATAAATTTGAAATTTGTAAATACTTACTGAAACATTACACTTCCAAATCTGTCTTTTCTGCCCTAGCTGTAGTAATAATTAAAAGAAGCTTAATTCAGAGTTCCTCCAGTAATATTTTGATTACTTTTTGGTAAAACTATGCATTTGTATTCATAAGAAGCTGTAAGAAATCCACCCTTGCCTATAGATTTTAGCCTTAACACTCATGACTAGATAGTGTCATTATATGGTCAGATATTGTTTTAGTTAAGCCTAAAAGTTTAAAAAATGTAGATAGAAATGTGTATAGTAGTTTTTTTCTTAAGCAGTTTTCTATTCAAAACAATAAAAACAAAAATTTCAGAATAGGAACAATAATTCATAATATAAATGAGTGATTCTGCAGACTCACATTCAAAGTTTTTGAACAGTAAAGATTATAAAAACTATTTGAGAAATATTATCTTACAATTTCATTAATAAATTGAATTAAAATTAATTACCAAGTTACTAAAGGGAAGAAGACATTATAATTGAGTGTGATTCACAATAAATTATTGGCCTTTTTTTTGGTCAATACTCAAGATTCCTATTTTTTGGAACAAAACCAAATCTGTAAATTCTACAAACATTTTTAAAAGGAAGTTGGGGAAGGCAAAACAATAAGCATGTATTTTTCAGCTATGAAGGAATTTCTCAACTTTTCTAAGGCTGCTGGACAATTTAAAATAGCTCATAAGCCCAAACTGACGTCAGGTTTAGACCTTAGGTTATGGTAAATAATGCAGAAGGTCACTGCACTCTGTTCTCTGCCAGTTCTCAGATATCTAAAGTATCCTCAGCAAACACATTTTGACATATTACAAATTTTCAGCCAAGTGTACATGTTCTTGTGCTGACACGAATTCAACAGCCCATGCTAGAACTTTAAAAACCAGCAGGCCCCTTGTATCTCAGAATCTCTTATTTACAGACTCTTTTATGGAGTTGTTTATAAAAAATGATTAATTGTATAGAATGAGAAGCAGAGATGAGTATTAGCACTTCTGTATTCACACTGAGCTCTTAATTTTCAAACTTGGGCCACAATCTCAGACTAATTTCTTGTGTTTAATTTTCTTCATGTGTTGTATTTTAATACTTCCACCGTAGCCCTCATCAGGGACAAGAGATCTTAATCTCAGGATATATCTAAGCCACAACTCTTATAAATTTTTTTTCTTTGATTTTGAAGTCTTCTCACTATCCATTTGAAACTTTTCTCTACATTAATAATCTCTTCTCCATTTTCTCAACATGCATTTCTATGATTACTTGTGTTTGTGGGTGGTGTTTGCAGGTCCATTAAATGTGGCTAAATTGACTAACTGTGGCGCTGCGATCCTTGCATAAAAGATTCAGGTTACCTGCTTCTAATGCTTGCTATTCCCTGCTTTAAATAAAACAGCATACCAAGTAAGTAGCTTGAACTCCTGCAGATGTTGGAATATGCACTAATTATTCTTAGGTTGTAGCTGAAGGTCTTGTCAGGCAGCATTCTGACATTTGGTTTTTGGTATGGTTTCTTCTGTACAGAAGATGAGTTAAAACTTTTCAGTTGTCTCTGCCTCACAATGAAAGCAAAGAGTTTGACCCTGCCTTGGTGTGTTCTGTGCAGGGCTGTTCTCAGCTGTGTTCATTACAACCTCACTACGCCTCGGTGGAGCTATGGTTGCGTTTTCCCTGCAGTGGAAGCACACTGAGGAGACAGTGCAGGGTCACATTCCTAGCACACAGCACTGCAGCTGCCCTTTGGTGCAGAGATTTAGACCTGACAAGGAATGTTAGTGCAGTGCTGGTGTAAGAACACATATTTGCTGAAATGCAGAGTCACATGCTTTCACCAGAAACCTAGTTTAAGGCACATGAAGCATTTGTTTAGCACAAGATGTAAAAGGATCATTCGATCTAATCCAGCAAACATATGTACTACGAAAATATTTATTGAAGATATATAATCTAGGAGTGATTTATCACCAAAAATATCATATGTGGGGGAATCATTTATTGTGGTCATCTATAGCTAAAGATTCTTGAATTGTATCTTGAAAATTCTGTATATTTTGGGCAGAAATATGGCAGTCAGAACTATTATTCTTCAATGCCCTTCCAGTTGCATTGAGAATTCTGTGATGCTCTTTTGATTTTGTTTGATTTACTCCTATTCAAAATCCTATTTGTGTTCCAGGACTATTCTTTAACATTAGTTTAAATTTTTTGGGGTTTTATAGCTTAACTCCCTACTTACTCAAATTTAAATGTGTTTCTTTAAGAGTTACCTTACATTAAAATGAGATATGTAACTTCTAAATATGCAGCCACCTTTTATGATATCAAACTTTTCTAGGGGTTAAAATTATATATGAATTTAAAACATAGAATCACAGAATCGTGAAGCTTAAAAAAGACCTCTAAGTGTCTGAAGAGGTCCAGTCATTAACCCAGCACCACCATGTTCATTGCTAAACCACATTCCCAAGTGCCACATCCACATGCCTTTGGAACTTAAAGGGTGATGATTCCACTGCTTCCCAAGGCAGCTTATTGCATTGTCTGACCACTGTTTCAGTGACAAAATGCTCCCTAATATCCAATTTAAACTTTCCCTTGCACACCTTGAGCCAGTTTCCACTCGTCCCATTACTGGTTACCTGGGAGAAGATACCAATCCCGCCTGGCTGCAGCCTCCTTTCAGGCAGTTGTAGAGAGCAATAAGGTCTCCCCTCAGCCTCCTTTTCTCCAGGCTGAACAACCCCACTGCTTCAGCTGCTCTTCATAAGACTTCTGCTCCACACCAGCATCCTTACCCTTCTTTGGACATGCTACATGGAACTTTTGCAAGAATACATGGGGTTAAAATATAGAAAGTGCTGTCAAAAAAGGAGTTAAAAGCTGGCACACAGTTTTCACTTGTTTCTTTAGTGAGAGAAATATTTCAGTTGAACAAATTTTTTTGACAGTATATGCATATGCAAACAGCAATGCCACACCTTGGTTTAGGGGTTTTTTTGGTACACTTATTGTTAGACCTTAAATTAGGGCAGAAGGAAGAGTTGCATCAAGTTAAAATGCTACTGACCTCCAGCAAGGACCAAACTGAGGATACAGAAGAGATGAAACCATTATAATGTTCCAAACCACTGCAATTCTGTATATCACTGCATTGGAAGTTCCTCTTTCTGTGGCAAAGAAGAAAATTTCCTTAAGGTGTTCATGGTCTTCTTTGTCCTTATTTTCAGCTGTCCTACTGTTTGTACAGATGCTCCTGAAACCAATTTCGTTCTTGTCTACAAGCCTTTATTTTTTGTTAAACTGAAATGCATCGAGTCTTATTCCTTTTGCACTTCCATTACAATCCTCCAGTCTTTTCAATTTTTTTTTGCAAGATCATATTTAATGATAACTCACAAGTGAAGAGTTCTATTCATACAGGTAGCATACATCCTGTCCTAGAGAAAAAAATTTCTTGAGTAAAAAAGTAATCCAGGAACAAAGTCAGTTTGATCCTCTCTGTTCAAAATAATATGTGTCATGTGGAAAATTGTTCACCTGGAACAAGTGGACTAAGAAAAGCAAATTTATTTCAAGTTTAATATTGTAATTATTTTTTTCTTGTAATTTGAAACAGAAATCGGGAGGTGAAAAGTCTGCTAAAATTACCTAATGTATTTGCCTCTTTTATTTGAAGTTTTCCCTTTAAATGCTGCTTTGAGACGGGAAATTCAATACATTTTCATTTCCAACACTGTACAAACTATTTTTTTAAATACTCATTTTCATCTGTGAGTATCACAGGGCTCTGCCCCTGCCATACTATAAAACAGGGATTTTCTTTTTATGCTCTAAATTATCCTGTATTTTTCTTGTTTGCATTAATCCTCTTATGAAATATTTTCAGTTTCTACTTCAGTTACTTCCTTTGCTGATGCCTTTACAAAGATATTCATCTGACATTTATCTTTTGCTTCATTGTTACCATCTCTATTTTGCATCTTCAAGAATTGTGGAAAATAACCCCTCCAAAATCTCTGAAATATTTATTTCATTGTATAGTTAATCTACAATTAAGGACTGAAACATTCCACTGAAACTATTCAATTTATGAAGTTATTCAATTTATTCTTTAGCTTATATTTGTGAAGTTATTCAATATATTCTTTAGCTTATATCTGTTTAAAAAAAAAAAAAAAAACCCTGATGGGAAGTGACTTTGTTGTAGAGAGAATGAGATTATGATTGATGTAAAATGTATTCCTATTTCCTTTTAAAATTCTCATTAAATAAATCAGTAACCCATTGATGGTTTATTCAATTCCAGACTCACTGTAGACTGCTCACAGGGTACAGATGCTTACAGACACCATTGCACAAGTGTGGGTACAACATTCTGATGACTGCTTGGGCTCTGAAGAAATATAGATGCTGCCATGTGGGTCTCTAGCTAACAAGTCTTCACAAGCCAGTTCAGGCCTTTCCCATAGTGTTTCAGTTACTGTGGCCCTGGAAGCACAACACAGAGACAACTGAATCACTGTCCATGTAACCATCTCCGGTGTGACATGGCTGCATACGAGCCCCAGCCAGCAAGCCAAGAAGACCCAAGCTGACTCTCCTCAGTCATGCAAGTGCTCTGTTGCAGTTTCAGTGGCAGAGGAGTTCCCCCAATAAAAGATAATTCAGGCACTGGGAATATACCCTAGCATATTCTGTTAAATTTTCCACTGTGTTCGCTGCAAAACTAACAGGGGTTTTTAGTCTGAAATACAGCACTTTGCATCCAATAGTTACATTTTATCAAAATGGTGCACACTGTTTAGTGCAGGTGTGTGATTGTGAGCCATACTTGAGCGAGACGGATTTTTTATGACTTAATACAACATGTGCTGCAATATTAAAATTTGTCAAGAATTCTCAGTAGCATACAGGCAGACATTCTGAACTAATATTTTACAGCTGGCACAAAAGAAACATATGTTCTGTGATCTTCCAGGAGATTTCACTTTAATCTCTCCCTTGTCTAAAACTATAATTTTAGAATGAGAAGATGTGGTTACACAGAAAAACAAATTTTTAAAAAACATTTTTCTTGTCATTTATTTGAGATAAGAAGGAAAAAAATACTTTTTATTTGCTTACAAAGATCCAGGCTATGTTGGAAAAAAATAGCCAAACACAAAAAATCTAACAATTACACCATTCTAAGGATGTTTTAGTCTAGATCATTTCTGATGGCAGAAGGAGAGACAACATCTGTAGTCTGACTAAAATAAAACTGAACAATTAGAAAGTGAATTCTGATGTGGTAAATGAGGCTTCAGCTATTGCAGGCACACATTCCCTTATTTTCTTTATCGGCAGATGCTGATGTTACAAAACTATAACCAGCAATTGAGCACAGATGGTTATCTCTGTTCATCACAAAAGCTCAGAAGGGAATAGGCACTTAAATAGAGAGACCTCAGTCACCTCTCTCAGTAAATTTCCTGCTCTGACTTTCAAACAATATGTCTCTTAACAGTTTCCCAATCACATGCAATCTGTGCATCCAGAGGGGTAACCTCAATTGCACCCAGCACGGAGCAGCAAATGAAAACTGACCTCACCTGGCTGAAGCATAGATTTATGTTCTCCCATGACTGGATCTGCCTTGAGCTTGAGTTTTAATGGCCCCTAGCACTCTGGGCACAGCTTGCTCCTTCCTGTCTAAAATTCAGACCACAGAGAGATAACTACAGTAGATGTTCAATCACAGCAATATATATATTTTTTTTCTTTTCACATTGTCCTCACCAATTTCCCAGGTATGTACTGCAGTTCAGGCTGGCTGAAATAAAAAAAAAAATCCAATAAAGCTTAAAATTCCTCAGCCTGAGATAAATTAAAAATATTTTGTTATTCTGTGTTTGAATTTGCTGAACATGAAGCAACGAGCACAATGGAAGTATGATGGCTGGGTAAAGTTATCTTTCTGGTATTCCAGGAAAGACAATGAGGTGAAGAGTAAATGTTGCTCAATTTAAACATGGATTAACTCCATATACATTTAATTATACCACTGAACAGGTTTTCTCTGATCCTCTCCTTTAATGATAAAATTAAAGTAGTTGGAGCTAAAGAAGAAAGTTCAAAGAAGTAAGATTCCCAGAAAACTTTTGTGAACCTATGACTTCTCTTTGCAAAGCAATATGCTGTAACTGTAGTGGTCATGAGTAGCTGGAGTCAGAGCACGGCCAATCGCTTATCCTGCTGTGCAGAGCGCCTTGTCTGGCATATGAATCTCTCCAAGTCATAGCACAACTCCTGCTCCAAAGAAGGGTGTCTTTAACTGGTGAATGCAATTTCTCTGTCATGGTGCTTAATTACAGAGAGTGTGTTCTGATGAGCTTCATGAAGGCTGAGTGCTTATTCACTTTATAAAAAAATATATATAGCTAAATATATTATACATATCTATTTATATAATCTACGTAAGTTTTGGTATCTTATGTATCGTGTGACATATATCATTAAAATTACATGGAAAAATTTCAGTTTATCCTAAATTAGATGTAATGGAATATATTGGTTTATGATACAGAAATTGAGGGCTCTTAAAGTTGTGCAGTCAGCAAGCACACAACATGTGAACATGAAAAGTGTCTACACCTTTTTTGAATAAATATTTGAATAGCTCTGAACAGAAGTAATTTGGTCTCAGTACATTTGCTTAATGGCATTTTTTCCAGCTTGTTTAGTTTTTTTTACTGCCAGTCATTTTCCTTACGTTATCTCTTTAAAATTCTTGGTTACAATGACTTAAGAAAAATCCCAGTATGTGAACAGATTGGTGAGTGTAAAGTACATATTATGCAAAAAGGTAGTGGGCGTGTTGTTGGTGTGGCTGTCTCTCTCTCTCTGCTCGCTTGAGAGCATTAGTCATGCAGAAAAACTGGTACACTTCTATATGATTGCTATGCATGCAGTCAAACTAATACCAGAAACTGGAATAGGCTGATATGCTGTGGAAGATATTCAAATTGAGAACCAAAGGGGAATTTTCTCCAAAGTAATGGTTTCTAGTGTCCATGAGACTGTTGGCAGAATTATCTAAGTATGAAAGAAGACCATATGCTCATATTGCTTGATTGACATTTAAATCAGCAAGAGTTGCTTGTTTCTGGAACAAGATGCTTGTAAACTAGTCATGAGGTAGGTAGTGCTGGGTGGTGGCATGTATTAATGAAGGGCCTTTGTAGTATCTTTTATGGTTAGCATATTAAATACACTATTGACCTAATGTTTTCCCCTTATTTAAATAGGTCACTGTTTGGTGAAAACTAGAACAGAGAACTATGCAAATCAAAGGGAGCTTTGTGATCCACATCTGAGTGTCCAATTACTGGCCTCAAGCTGCTTGCGTCTTTCCTACTCACAGATTCTGTTAGGCCTTATACAGTGTGGGTTTAGACTGCATAAAGGAAAAAAATGGCCTAGTTAGATGATCCACGTTAGCCAGAGGATATAATGTTATATGTAATAACATTGTAGTATCTGTAGAGGACTGGAGAATAAAGACTACTGCTGAAGGTATCCACCAGAAAAGTTCAACATCTTCCTCAGTGTGAGGTATTTTAAATATCTCTACCTTTTTCAAGAAGTTTAACCATCAGGTTCTTTGGGTTTTTTTTCTGCTGGGGATATTCTAGGAAGTCTGTGATCATTCTATGTAGCATTATTTTCTTTCTACCACAAACATTCATAATCAAATACCTGCTGAATTTGTATGTCCCACCCTGCAATACACCATGCCTTGAAACAGTGTGCTGAGGTGTCTTGAAAAAAAGAAGGAACAATCAGTGTCATTTTCTAAAGAGAGTAATAAAGGACTATGTTCTGAAAGACAAAGTTTCAGCCTGAAGTATCTGAGAACAGAGATATCTCAAATATCTCTACCACTCTTGAACACAGTGCTAGATTTAAGGCACATTTAGTGATTTAGTGATCTCAGATGAAATGTGCTAACCTGTATTGCCATGCTTTGTGTGCTTATTTATTCTAAAACACTTGCTTTTCCACTTACAGTATGAAAATTTGAAAATTCATGCTTTTTTTCAGCTTTTGCATGCTTGGAGTAAGTAACAAAAAGCTCACCTAGTATTCCAAGAAAATAAATGGTGTCTAAGTAGCTAAGAGTACCTACAGGAGTTTTCAGATCCATCAAGTGAAATTTTGTTTTTAATTGAGTAGGAATAATGTTCAAATTATTACATGTCACCTGAGCCACAGTATCTGACTGTGTGTATCCTCTTAGTCTATGGCAAAGGATAATGCAATTTGCCTGAACTTTCCTTTTTTCACGTTTTAAGAACTTGTATGAAGACATGTAGAACATGTCAGCATGTCAGCCCAAACTTGAATAGAAATCTGAGCCCATGGAAGTTTGTGAACTGCAGCTCTGACCAACATAAACTTAAGAGAAAGTAAGAGAAAGGCAACCATAATAGTTCCAAAAGATAAAAAATGTGAAGTCTCATTTTGGGGGGGGGGGGGGGGAAGTGAAAAAATATTCACTTCTGTGTGAAAGAAATTAAATGACAGAAAAAAAAGGCCCTAAATTTTAATTTACAATCTAATAGATGCCACTGATTTTTTTAAGTCTTAGATTTCTTTTTTTGTTTTTTGGTTGTTTTTTTTTTAATATCCCCTCCTAATATGTAAGATTTATCTTGTTAGTAGATACTTTTACATTTTGTTGCCTCCAGACCTTACCACATTGAACTTTTCAACAACATTTGGAGCTTATTTTTTGCTACCATGCAGTTGCTACTGATCTAGTTTTGATTTTTCATTCAGAATTTCTTTAAGGGGGATTATCACTACAAATATTACTGGAAATACCTGAAACACTTGATTCAGGTAAAGAAAACAATTTTACTCGACTTCATTGGTCAAAATGTAAAAAAGCCCTAGTGCACTATAAGCTCCCTTTGCTGGATGTAGCTAGAGAGGATTTTCATTATTTGCAGATAAACAGAAACAGATGTCTGCAATAAATTGTGGACAATTTTAAAACTTCTCAAATGGGCAAAAATATTAAATTAAGAGCTGACAAAATGATTTTGAGTTGTAAAATATTAAATTAAGAGTTGACAAAATGTTAAACATTTTTACTGGTGTAGACTTTATTGGTCACCGTATATAGCAATGTGGCTATGCAATCTTAAAGAATACTTCTGACCTCAGCTCCTCAGACATGTAATGAAAGGTTTCAGTAGTGTCTAAAGGATATTAAATGAACTCTCTAAATTACAAGGTGAACTGAAACATGCTAGAGAAGACTAACATTGCCTCACTGTCTCATGGAATGCTCTACTCCAAAAAGATTTGCTCATGGAAAGCAAGAAGAATCAAGCAAAGAATGTTTCGTTTTCACTCGATGAAATGGCTGAGATGGTATCTCAGTGTAGGGAAGGCCTTTACCATGTATGCTTCACCTCTTTTCAAATTAGTGGAGTGGTGTTGCTTTGATAATCTAGCAAGAACTTCAATACACAATAACACTAAATATGTGTTTGTTATAACACTATTTGGGAATTGATTATATCAAAGGCTCATCATAAAGGCAAAGTCTTGAGATTTCTTTTATTTAATAAATGGAAATGATAAGTATATAACCATAGAATCAAAGACCTTTAAGATCATTGAGTCCATCTGTTAAAGTGTCACAAGTTGCTAGGGTCTTCAGGCTGGTCAACACAGGCTTGATTTCCTGTTTTCTTGAAAGCTCTCTGTAAGATTGTTTTCCCCATTCCTCCTCTGAAATAAAACTGTTGCAAAGTCAAGTACAGTAATGAAGACAAGCAGAATGCATCTGGAAAAAAAATTATTACTTAAAATACAAAAATGTTAAAATATGGAATATATGCTGTTAACTGGAGTCTGACATATACAGTTACTACCTTTATAATTTTTTTGAGAAGTGAAACCACCCCTCCTAAAGAGAAGTCATCTTGATCATTACATTCCTGAACTGGCTATGACAAAGGGAACAAAGAGTACATTGAAAAAGCAATGGTTACGATAACAGAATGTGCAAGAAGGAAGTGAAAGAACAAAACATAGAATTTGGGGAAATTGCAAGAACTGACTCATTTTCCAAAAATACGTGCATGCTATGTGACAAAACCCAATAGATACATCACCACCTAGAATGAGTATAAACAAAGCACTACTTCATATGTAGAATTTTTTAGACCATTAAAATCAGATGTTCATGAGTATTACTCCATCAAAAGTTAAATCCAACAATTAATTATTAGACTGATGGCCTGCCATACTTATGAGTAACTAAAAGAAAATAACAGTGTAGTACAAAAACAGTGAGTACAGCACTGAGATTTTTGTTTTGTTTTGCACCCATCTTCTTTTCTCCACTTATATCTCATTGTCTCCAATCTTAGCCAGACAACTGTATTTCTCCATTACTGAATTTATACTTTGAACTTATAGTGCTGCAGATGACAGTACTATTGATCAAAGGACTGCTCAAGCCTGAAATGATGTCTAGGGGAAAATAAATAAGATTGGCTTTAAGTGTAGACATAAAAGCACAGAGAACAGCAATGAACATTCATATCAAGCAGTAACATCCAAGCTTAAGAATATGTTTCTTACTTAACACCGGGGATGAATCAGTGAATAATTTCTGGAGAATTAAGAAAAAAAAGAAAGAAATTCCATAACTCAAGTGCTTGAGATATTCCAACTTGAGGTTACTGACAAACTGACCAGAACTTCCAAAATGGAAAACTCTGGTTTATGTTTATCAGAACCAGGTTCCTATCATGGTGTTTTGAATCTCAATTCCTGTAATCAAATTGTTAATTCCTGTAATCTCAATTCCTGTAATTAAGATGAAAAAAAGGTTTTTCTTGTTTTATATATTGGTGGTGCTTAATTGTATCATTCAAGCTTAGGAGGTATGCTCTTTTTGGTTCTTATTTTAATGTTTTTAGCTTCTGAGATGTGAACTAAGCACTAAAAATTAAAAGACACTTTTGATGGATGTATTAAGAAATATTCTTATGTCATATTTGACCAACTTGATGGCTTCCTATAATGAAATTATTTCCTTGATAGATGAAGGGAAAGCAAAAGATATTATCTCCCTTGACTTCAGTAAGGTTTTCAACAATGTCTTTCACAAGATACTCACAGAGGGGTTGATGAGGTATGGGCTGGATGCACAGACAGTGAGATGAACTGAAAACTGCTGAATGACCACATCCAGGGGGTGATGAAAAGTAATACAAAGTCTAGCTATAGGCCAGTAGCTAGCAGTGAGCACCAACGACCAGGGTCTGGTCCTGTTCAATTCTTCTTTAGTGGCCTGGGTGGTGGGACTGAGAGTACTGTTGGCAAGTGATAAAGTGACAGAAAACTGAGCAGAGTAGCTGATACACCAGAAGACTGTGCTACCATTCAAAGGCACCTTGACAAGCTGGAGAAATTGGCTGAAAGGAGCCTCATGACGTTGAAAAAAGTGCCCTTCATCTGAGGAGGAAAAAGACTGTGCACCAGCAGATGCTGAGACCACCCCATTGGAAAGCAAGACCTGGGAGTGGAAAAGGACTCTGGAGTTACAGTAGAGCCAGGAATGTAAAAAAGGCTAGTGGTATTCCAGGCTGAATTACAGGACACATTGTCAGCAAGCCTGAGGAGGTGATCCTTCTCCTTTATGTCAGTACTGTTGAGGCCATGCTTGTAATATTGTGTCCTGTGCTGGGGTCCCCAGTAAAAGAGACATGGATTTACTATAAAGAGTCCTGTGAAAAGCCACTAAAAATATTAGGGAAGTGAAGCAGTCTTCCTGTGTGGAAAGGCTAAGAGATCTGGGACTGTTCAGCTTGGAGAAAGCTTTGAGAGAGCTCATCTATGTGTACAAATTCCTGAAGGGAGGGTGCAAAGGAGACCAGGTCAGGCTCTTTTCAGTGGTGCCCACTAACAAGCAGAGGCAATGGGCACAAATTGAAATGCAGGGCGTTCTGTCTGAACATCACAAAACACTTTTTTACTATGCGGTTGATGGTACACTGGCACAGGCTGCCCACGGTAGCTGTGGAATCTCCCTCCTTGGAGACATTCAAATGCTGGAGCAGCTGGCTATAAGAGCACTGCTTGAGCAGGAAGGTTGGACCAGGTGTCCTCCAGAGGCTGCTTCGAATGTCAGCCATGCTGTGATTGATCCTTGTCTGATAGATATGGGGTTTTGAACTGGCCATCAAAAGTAACCTTATTTTTATTAGACCTTTATTATTTTTTTTTAATGAGATTGTCAACTAGCACTCTCAGGAATTCTGCTAGAATATCCATGTTTCTTTTCCAACTTTTTGTCTCTATTAGGTTTTCAAACCCATGTGAACTACCTGGGTTGATGTCTAATCAGTATTTTTACTACTTATTACAAGTAACATGCTTAGAAAAAATTAGTGTCTAAAAGACAATGTGGAAAATTGAGTCTCAGAGTTCTTTGTGCCACAAAATTGGTCAGCCTATGATTTATTTTTCTTACAAGAAAAGTGACACAAATGAAAACAATAAATCACTCTAATAATCAGAGTGTAATAAAAGTGTGAGATGGGAAAATTATTACCTGCTGGTGGATATAATACTGTGCACTGAGTCAGAGTACCAAGTGTCTTTCTTTCATGAAGAGTCAATTTAAAAACACACGATAGAAAAATAGACAGGATAGATAGATCTTAAAATCTCCTTATTTTTCAACAGAAGAGCACAGCCTTCCCCTTTTCTTATTTTCTGCTCTTATGTGAACAAATCTCACAATTCTCTTAAAGCCAATTACCTGTACTGTCAGGTCACATCTCACTTATGCTCCATTCCTGGAGTGTGTTTGAACTTCTCTCTTTCAAGAACTTGTATGAGACTGCTCATTTTAGCACAATGCAAATATATTGAAAAACAGTACAGATGGATCTGATAGTATAAGTCTTGATCACAATGTACAAAGGGAAATTGTAGCTGGTGTAATATATTTGTTACATCTATAAGTTTCAAGTTAGCATATGTTAAGTCCAACTCTTTTATCAAGACTGCCCTGATGGATTTTATTAAATATGTCATGGTTTAGGAATGGTATTCTCCAATTTAGTAACCCCAGTAAAATCATGCCACTGCTTGCTCCCTCTCCACCTTCAATTGGAAACACAAAAGGGAAAGATCACAGGCTGAGATAAGAACAATTTACTGGAAATAACAATGAGATAAGAAAATTAACAGTAACAGCTACAATATTAATAACAAGAAGCATAAGACAAAGAAATTATATACATGGAAAGTCAATTAAACTATGACCAGCTCTTCCCCAGCGTGTTTTTTCCCCACTGAAGAAGCACTCTTCTCCTCCGAAGGGAGAGCCCCTCACTCCATCCCTGGTAGTTACTTGAGGTGGTACAGAATGACCTCCATAGCCACTGGACTAGTTTGGTACTAGCACACTATTTCTATGGACCTGGATGTTTTCTCCCAGAATATGAAACTGCTGATTTTCATTTCATATTTGTTCTTTGATCCACCTTGAGTCCTCTGAAGGACCTTTTCTTACAGCTCTTACTTCCATGCTCTGCTCTTCTGTGTCATGAACTGGCTTATTCATACCCCAGATATCAAGAAGGGAATTCTTCAGGGGTTTGATCAAATGCCCTTTCCAAAAGAATATCTATGAATTACAGGCAAGCATATTTCCTCATCTGAGAAGTGGAAATGAAAATGTGCTTAGATTACCGTTGCTTAAATATTTTGCATTAATCTGGGCAATATTAGAACAGTAATATTATCCTTCTTATAAAGGAAGAGACGGCCAGACATGGAACATGATCATGTCCTAGTAATTGAATTCATTTTCATGAATGTATGTGTGTGAAACATAATCATATTTATGCATTCTGATTCATAAATTTAATATTGCAGTCATCTTTCAGACCACATGTATGTTCACTGGTAACTTTACTAGGTTATTACCTGTTAGATTTCATTACAAATTGCAAAGATGGCATCTATAACTGAGGTGATACACTGAACACAGTGGGTCCCAAATTCACACTGAAATTTAAGAGAACCAAAATTAATTCAATGGTGAAATTTATGAAAAGAACAGAAGCTGCGACCACTTAAAATAAGTGCCATGTCACTGTAAAAGTTTGAAGTCCTCTACACACAGGAATACTGACAGTGCTCAAGAACTATTTATTCCTCTGTCTCCTCAGAGAGCAGCCATAATACACATCAGTCACTTCTAAAATGTCCAGGCTGGGCAGGCACTGAACATATTTTTATTGGTGCCATTCAGCTTCATCATTAATCCTCATTTTCTTTTTTGTGTTCAGGAGCCTGACACTTAAAAATACATGCACTTTTTTTTTAACTTGCAATATCTTCTGCAGAATTATTTGTTTGGGTGATGTTAGTCACAGTTTACTATTAGCTGTAGCATTTAGCACAATTAGATACATAATGTGGGTAATTATCTATTCTTTTATGCTAATAAACTTGCCAGGCTTGGTGATGACAGTGAAGAGAGGGAGACCCTAGAATAGATAGCAAAATGTCAAATTGTACATAATTTTACAATTTCTGTTATTCTACTTGGCAATCATAAACATAAGACATGGAAATAAAATATATATTCACTTTTTCCTGAGAAATTTAACATTTCTGCTTTTTAAATTAGACAATATGTATGCTTAACAAAAATACCAGACTGACCAAACTTGTCAGAAGTGTACTATATAATGAAAATTTGATTTTTAAGCTTCCTTAGTTTTATATATGAGAATCTCATTCATTTTAACTAATTAGCATTACTAATTAAACTGTCCTTAAAATAAAATCAGAATTACAAACACAAACCCATTGACAAAATAGGTTGTCACTTTTAAACTGAATTCATCCAAGTTTTCTTTTGAGTCTTTATTTCTTCCTTTGGACTGGAGGTTTTTCCACTTCCAACTTGCAAAAGACCCTCAGTTTTTGCCTGCCAGTAAGTATTTTATTTTAATATTTTACTAGTGCTCAGTAATTCACTTGATAGCTAAACTAGAGAATTTTGAAAAGAAAAACAGATATAAAAAATCAGCTCTGGTTCCTTCCTGTGATAGTTTCCAAGACAACTAGACAAGATGGGAAAGTTGAATACAGTTTTAAATGCTTCAGATGTGCCAAACTGCAGAAAGAAATTGAATTATTTGTTCACAGTGAAAGGAATGGAATATAACAGAAACAATACTTAATCTCCAGAATCTCCAGTGTTTCCAAGAAAGTTAAAAAAGTAAAATTATTCCATTCTCTTCAGCTCAAGCCATAAGAACATAGCTTTCCATGAGAGCACTAGTTTTGGAACAAGCAATTATTTTTCAGCATAATTAAAAATATCCGGTTTTGTGCTTATACTGAAAATCAGAAAAAAGACTTTCACCTTTATATAACTTTATAAATTTATCCATTTAATTTAAAACATTAACTGAATATTAATGGAAGTTTCCAAGGCACACAAATCGAAACTAAAGCAGGCAAAATGTTTTTTTCTAGTGAAAACATAAAAATATAAAAACAAATGCTTATATAAGTGAAATCTATGTATTGGATGTAATAAAAAATTTTAAAACTATAATTTATTTCCTTTCTGCAATTTCAGTTACTGATCTGCAGCATAGTTAAATTAGCCTATCCATACAAAAATACCCTGCAATAACTAATGCTTTCATTTGTGAATGGCTTCCAAAGTTTAATTTTCTTTTTTTCCGACTTCATACTATAATGATAAAAAAATCGCTGTTTGCTTGTTTATTTTTCTTACTTGTATCAACCTCTTGGCAATTTGGAATTTGCTTTATATGCAGAAATACTGAGAGACCAAGTATCACTTCTTTGCTTTCTGGATGAGTTTCAAACCTAGACTTTTCTTATTAAGAACCTGACTGGAACAGATGTATGACTGTAGGTATTTCAGCTCTGATATAATCCTGTTTCTACAAAGTTTTCTTCCAGAAAATGTTCCAAACAGTTTTAATCATGTATTACATTTGGCTTCCTGTAGAAAATCACCTGTTTTGTTTTTTTTTTCTTTTCTGTGGAGTAATTTCATAGACCTGAAAATGTGAGTTGAATAATGCAGTATCACCTGTAGGTAACAAGTGTAACAAGTGTTAGCAGGTGCCAAAAATCTATTCTAATCGGAAGCAAGTAGGTGTCTCTCACATTTGGGAAAATGCCCATTTTTTTATTTAAATATTCTTAGCTTTTGAAATATGATCTTAAAAGCCTCCAAAGCAAAGTCTGAAGCAAAACAACCAGCCTCACAAACTATCTTCAAAAATTTTGGAGAGCAGTCAAGTATTCTTGAGTATAATTTTATTTACTTTTCAGTTGAAATGAAGTGATAAGATTCAGCAGACAAAAATATATCTTTTAAACTTTTTTTTAAGGGGTAAATATTGATCTACCTTCCTTGGTGTAGACTTGGAAGCAATAAGAGATAAACTGCAGTGGCTGAAACTTTATAAACTATTAATTGTATGCTAGTAATCCAACCAGTCATACTATAATTTGCCTAAATCTGTTACTTAAATCCCTATGTGGATAAGAAACAAAGAATCTTCCAAGTTCATGTTATTTATTTCATGCTCTTTAAAATCCACCCCAGGTTGGCCCAGGCCCAAATCCAGCAATTAAGGTAAAAGGAGGGTGTGAACTATGTGAAAGATGGTAGAAATTTTAAATCTGTTTGTTCTTGGTCCATTGTGTGTGTGTCGTTTCCTGTATGCTTTGTTTCAGAAGGTGTGGCTGGGTGGTGGGAAGAAGGGCTGCCAGGTTGTGTGTTCCTGCTGTGGGTGGGCACTGCAGAGTCTCCTGGAGACAAGGAAAAAATACCCTGAGAACAAGTGAGTATGCTCAGCAAGGAACAATTTCTGCAGTGCAGACTAAAACAACTAAGACATATAGCAAGGAAGGATTCTCTGCCTTGAGAGAAGCCTTCAAAAAGGAGATGCAACAAATATCAGAAGCGATTAAAAGATTAACTGCAAAAGGGACAAAGACACGTTAGCTGTAGTGGGAGGGGAAGAAAGAGGGACATTGGGGGTACATACTTTAACATCTTCAATCTTGTCCCACTCAGTTCTTGATTTCTTTTTCTATTTATGTAATGTAGCTTAATTTGTGTTATTTTCTAGAGAAAACCAGTCATACAAGCAGGAAACCTTTTGAGTGATAACATCATGGAAACTGAGGGGAAAAGAGAATTCCATCTCAAAGCAATGGCTGGCTCTGGAGCTAACACAAATGCTTTGTTATTAGACCATGCACTGTATAATTAGACCCTCATATTGTGCGTATTTCCAAAAATCAACAGTAACAGGTCAAGCAAGGCCTAGAATCCATGCTCATGTCCTAAAAACATCTGATCTCCTCTTAATTTGCAGCTTTCAGAAAGCATCAATAAAATTCTGGAAAGTACAGAGCAGCCAATGCAGTCTCAAGGACAAATGTGAAACTTTATGCAAAGTTACCTGAAGTGATCCCTGCTGGGTTTTTCTCTGCTTCCTGCTAGTCTCACTGGCTCTGTGAATGCTTTATCCACCTTGGAATGAGGCATAAGTGTTCTGAGAAAAATGTCATTATTCTTTACCCGATCAGTTCGAGGGCATTTCAGAGAATCTCACTGTGAAAGCATTCACATGGCAGTAAGACATTTTCTCCTGGAATAAGCCTATTAAAAAAAAACCAAAAACCTCAGAAATTGTGGTAAGGCTGAAATACGTAGTTTATTCTTGTGATGTTCTCACACTTCAATGCCAAAGTCTGGCAAGGAAATAGGTTGCCATCATGCAAAATATTTTTCATGGGGGTATAGGAGACTAATTAATGCTCTGAAGCATTGAAAATGTGGCGAATACACACTTTCTGCTAAATAAGAATGCTTAAGAAGTACATTAGTAAAGGGTTACAAATATAGTTACATTCCACTGATTCTAATTCTTTGCTTCCTGTTCAGTGTTCCCTTGTTTATCTGATGAATATTTCAAAGGGACAAATCTTCATTTTAATTTCCATTCATCAAAAGATGAATGAGGTTAGAAAAGTGGTTAGCTTTTTAACATTGTTTACTCAAATATTGCATCATTGAAATAAAATTAATAAAGAGATAGTTTGAGTTCTACTTTAACATTTTATTACTTATCCATCTTCATTTGTTCATATTTCTCCTACTGATATTCTATGAAAGAACAGTGTTAATGGACAGTTTAGTGAAAAAACTAATTCTGTGTCATCAGTCCAAACTGCAGTTATTGCTACTATTTTGCCTCTGAATTTAACAATAAAAATATGTATGTACGTTTCAGGTATTTCCAACCTTTGCTAAATCCAGGTGTAGTCTGATCACAGAAAATTTGCTGTACATGTATCAATATCCATATAATAAAGATTAATCAGTAAAGCTAAAATAATTGTGGAATAATATCTAAGAAATTAAAGTAATATGAAAGAGGTCGGCCATAGATGAAAAACTGTAACTAAACCATTAGTAATCCTCTAAGTCAGGAGA
The DNA here is from genome assembly GCF_036417665.1 of Passer domesticus. Lineage (NCBI taxonomy): Eukaryota > Metazoa > Chordata > Aves > Passeriformes > Passeridae > Passer > Passer domesticus. Next base: position 39,854,433 of record NC_087478.1, on the reverse strand, counting down.
TGTTCTGAGGAAGATGAGTCAAGGGCTTTAATTTTAAAGTAAATAAGGCTTAGCCTTTAAAGCAACTATTTCTTCATCAGTGTTAAGTACTGTTATCAAGCCATAGCATGAAAGAGTGTGGAAAAACATATCAGAGAGCACCTAGAAATCGTGAGAAAAATCTATTGATTCTGAATTTTTAAATTCCACAGAAGTATGCAAATGAGAATGTACTTTATTTCACTCCAACATACCAAGCATCTGTTACTGCTACTTGAAGAAATTACTTATCAAATCTATTTTAACTGAGAGAACATTTGGTATTTCTGATTGTCAGTGAGTCCAAAAGCTTTCAAAGTGACAGTCATGACCCTGAGAGTAACTCAGTTGGTTAGAGTCTGGTGCTAACGATGCCAAGGTTGCGGGTTTGGCCCCTTTATAGGCCCTTCACTTAAGAGCTGGACTTGATGATCCTTGTGGGTCCCTTCATACTCAGAATATTCTGTGATACTGTGATGGCTTTTTCATCCTTGTTTTTGTCCTGTGAAGAATTATAGAAAATAGTGATAGTTTTAGAAAATAACTACTATGTTTCTGTAACATTCCAAAGTTCTAGATACACCAAACCAGATCTGTAAGTTTGCTTAAACTTTGATTGTTCAGGTTCTGAAGATATAAGATATCTTCTCTGCTGTTGGATAATACTTTTTGGAAAGTAATGTAATACAGACTGATTATACTAAATAAAATTTTACAGCAAAATGCTTAAAGACTGTGAGAAAAAAAAAAGGCGTTAATTATGTCTGTGATTATCAATCTGACAGTTTCTTGGAGAAAAAAACAAAATTTGAATATTACAAATATATCTAACTAGCCCGTTCACATGCTCTTCATCTTCCTTCTGAAGGTCTTCATTTTGGGTTTGTTTATTTGAATTGTTTATAGTTTAGAAAACCAGCTGTAGGATACCATGGCCCTTTTCTCAGTTGCATGGATTTACCTGGCAGTTTCCTTTGGCTAGATTTTTAAATACTGGTACACAAGGAGAGAGGCAAACATGGAGGTTTTATTTAAGAATTGAAAGTGATTGCATAGAGCCTTGAGATCTAACTGAGGAAAGTGAAGTTCCTGAGATGAACCTGCAATGCAGGAAACCCTGCAATGCAGAGTCCTGTCTCTTAAACACCAGATTTCTGTAGTAACATCCCATCTACTCTGGAAAATGAATTTTTTCACAAAGAATTTTCAGTGCATCTTTTGATCTGTGTACCATTTTTTGACAAATAAAAGACTATTTATGAAATCTTCAGACAATGTATTTTTTATCCTCCAAAACATAACCAAAGCAGAATCTTACAAGCTCTGTGCTATTTCAAAGTATTGGATCCTCAGTGTGAGTTCAAAATGTCTTAATAATTAAAAAAATAATAATAATACTGAATGTTCCCTGATTTGTGTGCAGATATTTGGGATACTAAATTTCATTACAGATTATTTTAATAAAAAGAATCCACATGTAATATTACAATTTTAAAATTAAAAGTAGAGAAATGCTGAATGCAACTTAAATAATATTCTTATTTATTACAGGGATATAGTTCAGTATAAATATTCTCTATTACATGATATCAAGACAGTATCAAAACCTGCATAAATAATTAGTAGATTCCTTTTACCCTTTGAGCAATGCTCACATCAGGTTTCTCTTCAGCTAGGATTATGGCTCTATTAAAAACTGTCTGCCTGAGCAGTTCTATAAAAATGTTGCAGAGATGAATCTGTAACATTATATGATATCAACTACATTATCATAAAGAAGCAGTAAGAAGTAAATAGATAGAATGATAGTCTACCATGTGAACCACACAATCAGCTTAGAAAGGACTAAGAAACCAATACTCATCTGGGTCATTCTTTTCCAGGAGCTGGATTTTTCATGGAAATGAATTTTCAAGTTCTAAATCACTCAAATGAAAGTGCTTTATCCTCTCCAACTGGGACTTCTAGTTATTTCCTCACCATTCATCTGTTGTGATGCTCAGCCTTAATTTACTTTTTCTTAGTTTCGTACCATTATTCTCAGTTATTCTGACAGTTTATAACAGTGAACTTTATGAAACAGTTCCAAGATTCATTTAAGAGAAAGAATAATCTTTTTTATATGCCTGTGCTAAAAATGCCAATCTGCAGAAGTTCCCACTATTGCCATACAAAAAAATCTCTGATATTCTCTTCTTAAATATGTTAAATTGCTTGATAAGAAGATATCTGCTTGCAGCTTCACATACACAAATGCATATGTTTACATACAAAGTGCAATTTTAGAAGTCCAAATATCCTTACTACCTCATAATTTTAAGAAAAGTACAACGTTCTTCAAAGAGCTTCTGAAACTCTACATCTACAGATAGAAAAGAATGAACCAAAGTAATTATATTTTTCTTTGCAATGCCACAAAAGATGTGAAATCCTAGTCCTCCCCTTTTCATATCTAAGCTCATTTGCTGAAATGTATGTGAATGTTGTTTACTGTCTCTTTGTGATGCTTAAGCAGAATACAGAAGTCAGGAAGAATTGTAAAGAATATGCCGGAAAGATCACTGGCATAGAAAAACACAGACAATTATTGAATGTTTGCTCAGTTCAGAAGATGGGACTATTTTGTCATGCTATGTCTAGAAATAAAGACAAAGCCAGTTTACTGCTGTTACTTGATGCTTGGTCTTAAAAAACATGGAATGCTATTTGTAGTTCCTTGGGCCTAATGTGCTTTATTTTTCCTTTTAAGTATCTGTTTACTATAACAAGCTCTTGATATTTATGTTATGCAAAGTGATTTATTTCTCTTGCACTCTTTCTTGTTGTACATATGATTTCAGTCTGGGTGGAATTCTTTAGTGGAATCCCAAACTTTATATTAGCTAAGCCAAACTTCCTATTAACTTGCAAAAACCTGAAGTTTGTTGCATAGAAACACATTTAATCAATTATGCAGTTTTATGTTGTTAATAAAATAACATTATAATTGTACAACTAAACTTTAGACCGTGAGAGTATCATATATTTGAAGAAGGAATTTTGATGTTCAAGTTTAAATTGGAAGAATATTTTGTGAATCCAAGAGAGTTAAATGTACTTTGTGAGTGACATACACACTGTCTGAAAAGAGACAGGGTAGACTAAAGTATTTTACATAATTGCCTTTTATTTTTGTGGTAATCTTGTAAAATGAAGACAAGTCATACTTTCTCAAACTATATTGATGTTCATAAACAACAAATAATACAAACGTTTTCTTATTTGGAATGAAATAAAAAGTAAAGTTTGCAAGAAATCAATCTCTAAAACAATGAATTAATTAAGAGAATGTGTCTACATAATACATGCTTAACTACAAACTTCAGCATAAATTTGTAATTTTGTAGTCTTAGTCTTCAGTCTCCACTGTATCTAGATTCCTTTTAAATTGCCATCAACAGTGGCACAATTATATTAGTCCCCACTAGATTCTCTCTTTTGACATGATGCAATATCTTAGAAAGCATTTCAGCTCTGCACAAATGTGCATAACCTTGGACAATATTTAAAAGCTATGAAAAATCTGAATAGAATATGGGTATGAACCTTCTAATGCCTGCACATTCACTCCTTGAATAATGCTGAAGAAAAATTTAAAAAGCAGCAAGTGTTTAGAAGACCACAACAACACAAAACCACGAAGACCACACACACTGCTTCCTGAGCCCTCCCATCCTCCTGAAAAAAAACCTAGCAAATAACAGCCATTTCTAGTTCTCCCCTGGTAGGCTTGCAATTTAGGAACAGAAAATGTTGACTGCTCATCTTGTGTAATCTTCAGTGTGTTAGAATGACTATAGCTTGCAGAATTCCTTACTGAAAAAATAGTTCAGATCATCTGCCTTTGTCTCTGGAGCATTCAGTTGATCAAGTTACTTCATACACCTTTCTTCTAAATTAACCATTCAGGTCCTGGACTCAAGAATGGGTCAGTTGGATCTTTCATCAGAAGAAAAATTTGAGAATTCTGTTAACTGCTTTTTGTTCCTATATCTTGAAGGCTACATCTTATTACAGCAATGGCAAAAATTGCCATAACAGGTAGAGTTTTGCCCTCACTCATCTTTAATACATCAGCTGTGTTAGATGGTTCTACATTTCTGAGGCTTTTTTTGATCACAAGCATGTCATTTCTTACAATGTCAGAATTTCTGGAAGAGCACAGCTCTTTTACGGCACAAAAAGTTTTAAAGGGCAAGCTATTTTTATTTCAGTTGAGCAAGAAATCTTTTTGCCCTCAGCAGCAAAGGTGAATCATCAAGCTATCTATTAGATGTTAACATATATGCCTATACAAGTAAAGCAAATTAAAAATAATGCATGCCACAAATCACTCAAGGGCTCTTTTCATTTACAACTTTGCTCTAAAAAAATGGGTGAGGGCTGAAACAAAAGTTGATTAAATTCCAGGTCAACAGTGGTGGTCTTCTCAATGTTTAGGGAAGTGTGGGGCTGTGTGGGCTAGCAGAGAAAGGACAGCTGTGTCTGTTCTGGAGTTACAGTACAATTCAATCCACCAACCTCTGGTGGCTCTCACAACACACAAGTTAGGCACTGGGGCCTTTTCTTCTTCTCACCCTTCTTTAGGCAAGGCAAATATTTCTACATTATGCTGTTTCTGCTGTAACAGAGTCAAAAGCTCAGAGCCCTGGAAATGGCTCATGTAGCCAGAGATCAGGACAGCAGGTTTAAACAGCCATAGAATCAATTTAGTATGTTGAATAGTACAAGCAAGAGAGAAGAGCTTTCAGAAACATAATAGAACAGGTGTATTATGACCTGGATGTGCCTGTACATGGGAACACACTTATGTTTAAGTGGCTGATTGACTTAATTCTTCATTTGCTTTTATAATGAACATAAGATTAATAGCCAGTAGAACAAAAGAATTTAGTATTGTTCTGAATGAATCTTTACTGTTATAATCACAGAGCTCAAGACTGGAAGGGATTTCTGAATGTGAAATGGTCCCATAGCAATTAGACCAGGTCATTCTGTGCATTGTCTCATTCAACCCTATTTGCATCACCATCTCAGTGGACATGGGGCAAAAGCCAAATAAACTTTATATAATCTTCTGTTTAAAGGATTTTTCTGCCTATGAATTACTCTTGCTTTAGAAGCAGAGTCTGCTAACAGCAAGTGGGTGTACTAAAACACAACAAAACCAATGTTACTGCTTCTGATGTTGGTATTTTGTAGGTGCAGTGCAGATGGTGTAGGCAATGGGATTGTTTTTCAGCTACATTCACATTACATTCTAAGATTTTTATCCTACTAAAATATTTATTTACTTAAAATGTACCAGATTCAAAATTCACAGGAGGAGACTCTGCTGCTTTAAATATATTCTTTTAGTGACGTTTTAGACACCCTATGCAGGGATATTTAAACCCAGATATAGGGTTATTCTCCCTGTCTTCCTACAGGTCATATTCCCCTCTGGACTTCCCAAATATCTTACATTCTCTAGGACAGCCCTGAGTATTTCTGCATATGAAACTGGATGGCTCCATTCTTTTTGAGGATTAACCCCCAGCAGGCAGTCAAGACCCTCACTCCTTCCCCACAAGTGAAATGGGCAAAAGAATTAGAAGGGTAAAGTACGAAAATTTCTGTTTTGAGATAAAAACACCCTATGGGAAACAAAAGCGGTGTGCAGAAGCAAGACAAGGGAATTTATTTACTGCTTCCTATAGTCATACAGGTGCTCAGCCATCTCTGGGAAAGCAGGGTTACATCACATACAACTATTACTTGGGAAGACAAGCACCATTGACCCTATGTCCCCTCCATATTTCCCCCACAGGATATTCCATACCATATGATCTTGTCCTTTTTTTTTTTTTTTTTTTTTGAGCACAACATCATATGGTATGGAATATCCTTTTGGTCAGCTGGGGTCAGCTACCTCAGCTGTGTCCTCTCCCACCCCCTTGTGCATCTCTAGCGCCCTCGCTGTGGGGCAGCGTGAGGGGCAGAAAAAGCCTTGACTCTCTGTGAGTATCCCTCAGCAATAGCTGAAACATCCCTGTGACATCAACACTGTTTTGGTCACAAATCCAAAACAAGCACCATACAAGATACTATGAAGAAAGTTAACTCTACCCCAGCCAAAGTCAGCACACTTAATAAAAGTTATAATTTATGGCTGTGTATCCAACTTATACATAATTTACAAAAGAGTTAACAGCTCCAGAATGGGATTCTTGAAAGTCAACAGACAGAGCAGGGTTATCCTAAATACATTTAGAGGGAATAAAAGAGGGAATCCTCTTTTCTTGCTGTTCTGTATGTAGTGGAATCTTCTTGGGTTGTCAGAAATGCATAGGACACTGACATATTCTTTCCAAGGAGGTAAAACAGATACCAAAATTCTTACACAGATTTTTACACTGTTTTCTGTGTGAATTTTCAAAGAATTTTGTGGCTTCCTTTTTGTGCCATGACTTGTGCTTTCAGAGAAAAGGCAAGCACCATCTTTGCTGCATGTACTTCGTGAAATCTGCAAGACCCAAATGTTTCAACTATTTTTTCCTATATGGAATCATTAGTTGAATTGGAAAAGTTTTTGTATGAGGTTTTTTTTCTTATCAATCACGTAATAGGTGGAGTTGTATTTGTTGGGCTTGGCTTCATTTGTTTTATTGCTTGAAATTTGAGCTGCCAAAAACAGATATTACCTAAGAAACCTCAGCCTTCATTTATAATCAAAAAAAGTTTCTAGCCTTCCAGACTGAATATTAATTGCAAGATAAGCATTCCCAGTGAGGCACAAAACTAAACAAACTTACTAACCCTGACATGTGCTCTGTTCCAAGTCTCATCTTTTGGGTGGGGTGGGCATGAGGTGTGGTACTAAAATAACTTGAGTGCCTGTGGCTGGCAAAACTGAATTGAAACCTCACAAGAAGAGTTTACCCATACCATGTATTAAAACTTATTTGTGAACAAAAATATTTTATATTAGCATATATACTTTACAGTAATTATCCCTACTGAGCTGCAGCATGCTTTTTGTTAGTCATCTTTTTAGACAGATCTCTAGCTTCTGTTTTTCTATCTGGCTCATATAGCAAATTCTGAATTTTGCTAATAGGATCATCAGGGACCTCACTCCCACCTTACACTTCACTAATATGACAAGTACTTCTGTTCTTACTAGAATGAATGAATAAAAAGAAATGTACAAGCCATTCACAACATTTATATAACTTTGAATAATAATTCTGCTTCCTGAAAACTTAGTCCCAACTCTTGGAAAGTCAAATCAGGCTTCTGGGATGTCACATTGTGTTTCATTATGCATTGCCTTCTCTGAGGTAACTTCCTTCCTGTGGGATAGTTATCAGCAGTGTGCACACTGTTCCTGATGGGACATTATTATCATTTTGGTACTGTGATACTACTGTTGTTTGTTTTAAAGAGCTATTCCTCTATAATGCAGGCTTTAATACCATGGTTGGTTACTTATTTGCTGTTAAGATTAGAAATGGGATGGTAATATCAGCTTAATCACACAATAAGTAACAACTCAATACTTGAAATGACCAATAGAGGATGAGAAGAGAAAATGAAATCCTAATGAAAATTCCTAAGTTGAAACTAAAGAAAAGTGGATATACATAACATACTGAATGCAATAATATTGCTTCTCTAATTTTTTCAATTTCAAAGTACCCTCAGAATTAGCCGCTTAAATTGTAATGTCATTTTTTAAGGATTATCCAGGCATTCTTGAGCTTCAGAAAGCATACTAAACATAGAGTTTTTTCTTTTATTCACTCTATAAAACATATCACAAAAGTAATGAAAAGAATAGTAATCATCTCTCTCAAAATTAAGATATGCAGTGAGTTTTCTTTTGCATTGTCTCAATTGCTAAACACTTTTTCTTTGATCAAAAGAAAAAATTCAAGAAAATGCATAAAAGGTATTTGTTGCTTTGGATGAACCTGCCCTCAGGTTCCATTCAGAAATCTGTTTGCTATCTTTGGTTTGAAGTTAAGATCACAGAATTTCCAAAGATTTTTTAGTCTCCAACTCAGAATACTTGATTTTCAAAATGGACCTTAATTACATTCAATAAAGCTTCATAAAATCTATGTAAAATTTTCTTGTAGACAAGTGATATTTAAATAGAAGGAGAAGATAGGAGTTTAACATGCGATCAATTTGCAAATACAAATCTGAATCACAAGTTTTTCGTGTTTCAAACAGTAAAGACGAATATAAAAGAATAATACAAACAGAAGGAAAAATTCAGTACAAAGGTAATGGGGAGTAGATAATGCTGAGGAGGTCAAAGACTTTTATGTGTCTGACTAATGCCATTAAGGACAAATCAAAAGGATAAAATTCCCACCCAGAATTTTTTTTCCCAGAACAGGAGAAAATAAAAAAGGCTGCAGAATTCTTTATAATCCAGAACCTAGATAAAATTAATACCAGAATTATATCTGAAGCAAGCTCAGAGACAAGAATTGTATCTTTGGTTAGCAAAGGAGTGAGCAACACTTTTTGGAGGCTGTGGACATGAAATACTTCCCTCCCTTTAAAAAGTGGGAAAAGGGAAGAGAAGAAAACTGTAAGCTGAGTATGGAAAAATACTGAAAAATTGTCAAACTGTAAACTCCTAGAAAAAAAATATAAGCAAAATAAGAGCCTGCACTGGTTTGGCCCATCTTGTTGATGAGTAGCTGTTGCATGACATCTTCAGTGGCCAGTGGACAAAGAGTAGCAGAACTATATTATATCTAAATTCTCACAAAGATATTGACATACTAAAAAACAAACAATCAAACAGACAAACAAACACAAAAAACCCCGAACTGGCACCTAAAAAATAGTCTAAATAAATTGTTTTGTGGTGGGTCCATAATTAGCTGGATGATAACATCCAGAAGTGTTATTAAGGATTCAAGATAGAATAATATTTGCAATGAATTAACCTTACACATGCATTAGTTTGGGAGGTATACTGGCTGATATTTCATTAATGGGAACTACTTTTATTGTTCAGCTATAGAATTGGGAGCAAATTTACATATAAACACATGGAGACCAAGCTATACTTAGTACAGGCACGTGGTATCCATTTTGGTGGCAATGTAGACAGGTAATCAGCATCTAGATGGTAGTTCAGACCAAAAGTACCTTGAGGAGGATGCTAATAACATGTAAAAATATGTTTTTTCTTTAAATTTACTTGTTACATGTGAATGACCAATTTCGTGCATTAGTAAAAGAGAGAATTATACGTAAACGATTTGTATAATATATATTTTCACTGTCATATGTAATATATTATTTGTAATCTCTGTGCTGTAACCTTCAAACATAATGTGGAAAAAGTGGAGAAAATAGTCAAGAAGGGTTGAGGGTTTAAAAACCATGATTTTTAGAAAGGACTCGAATTCTTGGGTTCTTAGAGTCTGCAAGCAAAGACAGAATAGAAACATGGTAATGGCATTCAAGTACAGAAAACCTGCTTCAAAGAGGAAGGGAAGAATCCCTTTCTTATGTTCATGATCAATAGAAAAAAAAATGAAGAGCTTAAATTGCAGCAGGAGAGATTTACATTACTCATTGAAAATTTTAATATTAGACAAACAACTTCTAAGCTAGCCCCAGACATAATTGCTTGAGAGAAGAAAGGAAGAATGACTAAGCAATATCTTTAAGTCCCTTCCAGCATTCTTTGTATAGTTTTATGTTCCTCCTCTGTGGAGCAGAATCTCTGGGGCTCAAAAGGCATTTCTTTTCTGAGTTCCTTTATCCTGTCCCTAGGCGTTATGCACAAAATGGGGCTGTGATGAAGTAGTGAAGTACCACCTTTGAGAAATGCTATATTGTAAGTTACATTCTGCATAGCAATTCAAAGAGTCAGTAGTTATATGGAAATTTTGATTTGTGTAATAAAGAAAACACAGAAGTCTATCTTTAAAAACTGGTAATTTTGCCTGATGTATTTTATTACCTGTCTCATGAAAAATAATTTTACAAGTCACAGGTTTAAATGTGAGTAGATGGACAACAGACAGTAATAAAGAAAACAGTATAGTTTTTAATAAATTTAGGAATAAATCTTGTAGAAAACAAATAATTAATGTCTTCACATGGAATTTGATACCATTTCTCGGCTTTATCAGATAGTTCCAAAAAACATACATGATGACTATGGGGCAGACAATATTAATAATTTTATATGCAGAAAACATAAGCATGAAGGCAGTGAGAACAGGCATTAAGTACCATTTTTTGTGTGCCTACAATGTACACAGTCCAATTTTGATGAAGTACTGACATCTGTCTTATTAATACCTGCAAATGGAGAGGTAGATTTATAATTTGGAAAGTCCCATCTAGAACAAAGACATGGGCGATTTTTATGTTAAATGATTCAAGTATATGAAACTCTACAGAAACAAAGGCTAAAAAAGGAAAAAATATATTGGCTAAAATAATTGAAATATTTTGCTAAAGTTTTTGCTGATAACATTTAATAATGAGTTTAAATTGCTCTTGTCTATGATTTAACAGTTTCTTCTCTCTCTGGTTTTTGTTTTTAAAATGATGAAGAAATGAAATTTATCAAATATTTCTGGACAGTAGTGGCTGTTTTGGGAATTTCAGGAGTTGAGGTACCCTTAAGAAGTATCATTTTTGGAAAATGCATTCTGACAATCTGGACCCCTTGCTGGAATTGGAACACCTGATAATTGAGAAATCCAAACTCACAATCACTTTTGAAAATTCTCAATTATTAAGCTATGTCCTAGAGACATTTATTCATAAATAAATTTTGTATACCTCATGCAAAATTGCTAAATACCTAATGCATATTAATTATACAGTTGTAAACACCTAATTATAAAAAAAATGGAAATAAGACTGGTTTCTAAAGCTACAAATTGAACAGTATTTTTCAAAAAAAACTCATATCAAATTATTTTATCCACAGAAGTGAAGGTATTACAAATAGTTAATCTAAAGCAGAACAAAATTTAGGATTATATTTTCACTTGAAATAAATATAGGATTTGATATCTGTTGCATCCTCAAAATGGATAGTCCTACATTTAACACTGGCCTAGCCTCCAACAGAATCCTCACTAAAGTGAAGGTTGTTGGTCTGCAATAGGAAAACAAAGAACCACTACAGTCATCTCAGCAGAGCTGCATATCATTTAAAGGGAAATGTCATTCACATAGTATGTTTGTACTTGCCTCAAAAGGCTTTTTTATACTACTATATACTTTAAGAACAGATAAATTCCTCATTTTTCTCAAAAATAATTAAAAGGCTGAAAGTACATTACCATACTGAAATAAATCTGTCCAAATAATTGAAAAATTCAGATTTAATAACTCATAGAATGATGACACATAATAAACAGAATAACCAAAAATTACTTAGAGTAATTGGATTTTCCTCTAGGAATGAAAATCTGTACCATGGAGGCAGCATTTTCTCTGCAGGGATCAGTTAGGAACTATTCCATTAAACCCAGAGAACTAAAACCACCCTGATATAGATTAGCACACTATGGAATAAGGCGGTTGTTTGAAATAGAGAACACTGCAGGAGTTCCTTAGTTTGGATTTTAATCATGTGATATTTTTTGTCTGAGTGTGTGTTTTTCAATATATTCCTTTTTTCTTTCCCTCTGAAGATAAATGTTTCAGAAGTAGGATCTGGTTTCTTGCGTGGCTTGACGCCATGATTGTTTACTCTCTCGGGCAGAAATTATATATAAATAAAGAGAACTTATTTATTATTAAGGAATATTTAAACATAGTCATGGGTACAGAGAAGTAGGAAAGCTCACCTTTTCAAGTGTTCTGCTCTCAAAACTCTGTCTGAGCTGGCCAGGACTGTTTAAGAAAATACTGCACTAATTTAGTCAAGCTACATAGCTCCTTCAGAGCTGAAACAGCAGCTGGCAACAGCTTTGTGTTGGCCAATGCTCTCTGGATTTGCACTGGTCACTCCTTTCATCTTGGCAGCTATTAATGTAATATGAAAGTTATTTCAGGCATCAGAGAATTTATTCACACTGGCATCCCAATCAAGATGTGGTCAGGAAGGCAACAGTATACAGAAGCACAACCCATCTGCAGCCTCTGGAATCAGTGGGATGATTTCTGCTTCTGTACTGCACTGTTGTGCCGATTCCCTGCACAGTATCTCCTTACAGGAAAGTTTTTCAAAACAAATTGTCAGTATTTCTCAAAAGGAAAGCATTATTGTTGTCAAGTAACTGTCTAAAAAGACAAGACCATAAGGAGTGAATAATGAAAGCTCATCATTGGCATATGTGAAATTCAAGTTCACGTTGGAAATTATTCCTGCATTACTAATCAACTAATAACATAATGTCTTGCAAGTATGTGTGTTAATAAAGACCCTGGGGAGGTAAACAAAAGAATTATGCCTTTTCTTTTGCCCAAGAGAGGCACACTTACAGCAGAACATATGCAATTCTGATGCACTACAGTGGAAGAGGGAAAAGATCCTGAGTGACTGTGTTTTGTGTCTTCAAACTATCTGCTTCTCCTCTTGGCAGCTGCAGTCTTCAGCATCACCAGAATCTCAGGCACTTAAATAGAGGGCAATGGAGGTTGCACATCACTGTATTTCAGTTGATATAGCTCTCTGGCATATGCTAAACAAGAGATCAAGAAGTAGGATTCATAAGAGTCCTTTATACCTCTCTTAATTTAAGAGTTTATGAAATCATAAGTTATTACTTATCCTAGAACTGGGGTCATTCAGCTTTCTTAGTAGTACTAAGCAGAATAAATCACCCTAGAGGGATCTTCAGTCAAGTCTCATTTGAAACCTTTCATGCAAGAGAGCATGTTTGACTTCTAAAATGCAAAACTGAGACCATATTCTATAGAATAAACTCCCTCTACCAGAACTTAAACAGCAGTTAATTGAAATCTCCTGAACTGGTGAAACCACCCTGGGTTATATCAGCTGAGCTCTTCTTCCATGTTTATTTAAATTCTGTTTATGTATCCTTCCCTCAGTCAGAGCCTCTGCTTAAAATGGTTATTTGTTTTTTCCAGCTTCGTTTATTTAATAGGTATTTATCAAATCAAAGGCAACCCCTGACGATGGAGAGGAATGATGAGGAGGACTCCGTGGTATCAGAAAGCTAATTAATTATTTGATTATACTATATTATTCTATATTATATTACACTATATTACATTACATCTAAATTGAATCTGCCAAGCACTCAACTCTGCTCACAACTGCACTCATCTCGTGACTGTCAGCCAACAGTCCCCACAGACACACACACTTGGCCCTGATAGGCCAAGGAAACAAGCCACCATCACTTTGGAGAAACAATCTCCATATTGCATTCTACTTTTGCACAAACACAGCCACAGCAAATGAGATAAGCACTGCTTTTCCTTTCTCTGAGGTTCAGAGAATGTGAATTTCAGAAATCCTTGGGAAGAATTGTGCCTTGGTTTTCTCTGTGAAGAGAAATGTGGCTACAGGTATTAAAAATAAACTCCAGTAAGGGGTGCTAGAAGGCTTAAAAAAATTATTATTAGAGGAATTCTTAATTCTCTTTAACACTATTGATTTTACAGTCTTTATTACATATATATATTTTAATGAAATGGCTTTCTACAACTTTTTTTATCCCATATTTTCATTCAATTGTGCTGAACACTTTCTCTGAGGTAGATACTCACCAGAGATGTAATCCACTAATGCCAACCATCGTAATGAATCTACTCCATTGCCTATAGAGTTTTTCCATCTCTAGAAATATTGCACTTCATTTAAACTGTGCCCACTGAAAGCACGTATTTCAGCTCAAGGACCAGAGGTATTATTTTTCACTCTTGAATGTGGATTGTTCCAGTTCTTATAATACAAACAGCTCTCCACCCTTAGAATTTCAGCAGCATTATTTCTGCAGAGATGCAATTTCAAGCTGTCTGGAGCAGTGCTGTCCAAGATGTGCCTAGAATATTTCAATAACTATTGAAAGAAATGGGCTAGTCAAAATGGACCAAGTCCATCATTAGTTAAATTATTTATGGATTTTCTAGTATTAAAATTCACTAATAACTTTCAATGGTATATATAACTGTGTATCTGACTTCTTGAATCAGAAAATCGTGGACTCAACTTCATTTTAGGGGAAAATGTCATAAAAAAGTAAAAAATATCTTTGCTTTTGTTTTGGATATTAGATTAGAATCTTTCAGGGCAAGTAATAGAAGCACTTGGATACACTAGGATTTGATTTTCCTTTATCAGGATGATATTGGAAAGGGGCTATTACAGATAGCTGTCTGAAATACTCGTCTGTGGCAAACCTAATGGAAAGTGGGAAGTTAGGAAAGATTAGGGAAGAAATGGAATTCAAATCAAATTACTTTTTATAGTATATAAATCCATAGATCCTGCCCTTTGAATCATGTATGCAAGAATAACAATCACATCCAAACTTTATGTAAAAAAACTGGGAAAGATGACAGAAAAGTGAATCAAATGAGTTACATATTATGTAATATATATCTGCAGATTGAACAATCAACACCAATTTAATTTACTGTATCCATTTTTATATATGATAGGTGTGCGATTTATTTATTTGTGACTAATTACAAATCTAAAGCCATTGTTTCTTTATTATTTAATTTATTATGCTTTGTTCAAAACACTGTTAATATAGTTTCCTAGGATGACATTTTGCCTACTTTGTAAAGGAGAAGGGAAGAAACAGCAACAAAAATTTAGAGGAAGGTTTTTATGGTTTGACTCTAGCACAGTGCCAGTGCTTCCATGAAAGGTATATTTCTAAAATGGTTACTGTGAGATGTGACCCGGGAACAGAACAAAGCAGGCTCTAACTTGGGAATGGAGGGGGAAAAAAACCAACACTTTATTAATCTACAACATAGAGACAAAAAGTAAAAAAAGAAAAAAAAACCCACACAACAATCTACAATGGAACACCTTCCATTCCAAAACACTCCTCCTCCCCCCACCCCTCTAATACTCAAAAAGAATCAAGACAGTTTGGATAACAGGTCAAGATGTGTCACAGATCATTTGCATAAATGTGAGCATTTGATTTGTGCCTCATAACTCGTCTATTAAGTTAAGCACACAATAGATCAGTGGTGCTCTTCCTTATTAATTAGATCCAAAAGGGCTCAATCCCTGCAGAAATCTATCCAGGATGTACCAAAATGCTCACTTCCTTATGTCTGTCCCTGAAGATGAGCCTGAAACCTTACACCAAGTCTTTATACTGGACTCAGGGAAAGTTAAGCCTGTAGATATGATGTCCAAAGTCTTCATCTGAGCTAGTTAGTATGGAATACTGGGGGTAAAAATGTGCTTTCAGCCTTGGAAGGCATTCAGTCAAAAAGTGGGACTCTGTAGCACAGTGCTTGAATGTATGAGATCAGCTTCTGATTCCTGCTTTGACTTGCCTTACACTTATATGTCACTGAAACTAGGTTTCTACCAGAATTGCAAGTTATTATTTTCTCATTTATATGAGAGAGTCACTGTCTCTATTTCCATTTCTTTGTTTCTGGCTTATTGTTTCTTCCATGTTTCCTTATGGTGGTTAGGTTTCAGCAGGAGCAGAGCTTCGAAAGTAAGGAGCACTCCATACTGTCCAAAACCTGTAAGGTTTTGATGGGAAATTTGGACTGTCTCTTGAACTCTAAAAAACCAGGGCATTTCTAGGCACTTAGAGAGTGCACTTAAGGAGCCTGAGAAATTTTCAGACAAAAATCCACATCTTCTAAAGAGTTTAGTTTCCTCCAGGACTCAGTGTCAAAATAACAGGGATTTTCAGGATATTAGTTTCAATTGTGAGTATTTAAATTGTGTCCAAAGTATACATTTTTATTGATTTAGTAAAAAAAAAAAAGTTGAATCACATCCTCCAAAGAGCAGAAGACCTACTCCACAGACGTTTTCTTGGTATTAGCTCTTCTTTCCTTCCTCTGAAGTAGAAAAGTAAAATGTTTCTATAAACCAATTTATCAATGTCTTTCTTATTTGAAGGATAACTCTAGAATGATTTATATAATAATCACTGCTTTTATATATTCATCCTCATAGAAAACAGCTTGCTCCATCATCTCAGACTTTGATAAGGTTCAGAATATCAGTAACAGTACAGTTAGTATGAATATAAGTGTGCTAAATAAACTGATGCATGTTTGCCTGTAGTCTGAACCCAAACTGTCCATCAGTTCTATGGACATTTCACCATTCTTACTTTTGAGTAAAATATATATTTTCTTCCTCTAAAGAGTCTTTTGTTAATGCAAGTATGACAGAAACAATAATTCAAAATCATATATATATCTTCATCCGTGGTCTTTTATATGCTTGCTTCTAAATGTATACAAGTATATATTATGCATGGACATAATCTATGCCAATATATAGCTCAAGTGATCTTGTCTTTGTCTATATGTGTGTTTTATAGCATATGTGCACCTTTTTTTGTCTATGCAGCTACTAGTTTTGTCAGTTGAGGGTATTTTTGAAAGAACTGATGCTTATGTTGTGATTTACTGGGGGATGAAGCCTCCAAGCAGTTAGTAGATTTTCTTCTTTCCCTTCAGAGCAACTGCCCAGAATGACTGAATGGTACTAATCACATAATGAACTCTATCCACAATACCCTTCCCTCCTTACCCCATTCAAATTAGAGCTATATCCTTCTCTGCATTTTAAATGATGTAATATAATTGCATATTTTAATGAAGTGAGCTACTCAAAACCTTGTGAATGGAAGCAGACTTGCCTGTTTGTGTTTGATATGGCCCACCTATTGTTCATCAAAGCAAGCATTGCCTTTAAATTTGGATCCAGAGACCCAACATTTGGAAATTCAGGGGTTCACTATTGTGAAGATCAGTCAGTGCAGCAAGCAGTACTTCTGAAGCATATTCTCATGAATTTCTGGGTTTGTTAAAGAAAGAAAGCCTGTGCACTGTTATAAATGCAGAACTTCTGAATCTATGATTGATTTTATAGATGTTACTTTTAAACAATCTTCTTACACTGTTATTGGGAATTTGTGCTTATGAATAAAAATCTTGGCATTTACTTAAAATAAAGTTCTTTCCACCGCACGCTCACTTATCTTGTTGATAAAGTTTGCCACATATGTTGATCTTTGGTTTGACTTATATAAGCCTTGGGCAGCAATCCAAGTATGGTGAAGGCTTACTGTTTAATTTGTTTTATCAACTCAAGTTTTCTTTCAATCGCTGCTAAGAAGTGAAATATTAATCAGTCAGCAAACATAGTAAAAATAGTTCTGAAAACAACCTTCAGTAAAAGCTGATATAGAATCACTGAAGCATGAATAGCCATTTGCACATTAACTTAAGCAGGCAGCTTAGAGACTGAGTTGCTCAGAAACCAGAAAACATAGCACCTCAAATTAGTTCAAGGAAGAAATAAGCTGACACTATGGCTTGTTCTATGCTATTGTATTATACTTCTATAAGTATTTTTAATTGATTGTCATTATCTCTCCTCATTTTTTGTTGGTATGGGTTTTTTTAATACCACTGACATATAGAATATATCTTTTGCTCATATAGTATTTTTATATGGTATTAGTAAGTGAAAAATAGGACTAATTCTGAATCCAACCAAAAATATGCTGAAAATTTCAAATTTATCATCATGTTATTCTTTAAATAACAGATTTAGACAAGCAAATGTCAATCTGGGTATCTGAGAACACTGTACAGAGCTATCACAGACACAATAATCACAGAAGGTTAAGGTTGGCTGGGATTTCTTGAGATTGTCTTGTCCAACCCTCCTGCTAAAAGAGTGGCTGCCTAGAATAGGCTGCCCTTGACCATGTTCTAATAGCTTTTGAATATCTCCAAGAAGGGGGGTTCTACAACATCTCTGGGCAGCCTGTGCCAGTTTTGATCAACCTCACAGTAAAATAGTGTCTTCTTGTGTTTCAGGAAGAATTTTATATTTATTTGGTGTTGTTTTGTTAAGGTGGTTTTGTTCTGTTACGTTTTTGTTTTATTTGATTTTGTTTTGATTTGATTTTTTTCTTGGTGGGTTTTTGTAAATTTAACTTATGCCCATTACTTTTTTCTATTTAAATGAAAGAAATCTTATCTTTCTTCCCCTATGAAAAAAGTCCTGAAACACAATCTCCACTATTGAAAATAGTGGAACAGATATTTTCTTAATTCTTAGCAATTTCTGATGGAGGAATACTAATTTTTTTGTTGTTGTTGTTTTAAGAAAGAGTTTGAAGGTTTTGGAGCTCTTCAGCTTTTTATGACTTTTTAAAACCTGACATAAAAAACTTTCCAAGGGTAGGAGACTATAATTCCTCCAGATTTTGCTCTGTATATAGTGCTGTCCTGACAAAATTTCCTTAGATGTTTTTTTACATATTTCCATTCCCAAAATTGTCTTCATAAGCAATAGCCTAATCAAGTGAACATAGTCACATATGTAATTCATTCACGGATTTGATAGAATTAGTATGCTCTATTTTTCACCAATTAAAAATAGCATTTACTCTTGGGAAGAAACTTCAGGGACTGAGTTTTTTATCAGTTCTCTCTAATGCCAGACAGTGAGGCATTAGAGGACATGACCTTGCTTGAGGCAAATTGCCTTCAAGATGACCAGAACTATTAAGACTTCTATGGGACTACATTGTCCTTTGCTATTTTTTCTCTGCAAATAATGCATATGGCAGGTACTTAGGACTTTAAACATGTCTATTTTGTATATAAATTTTATATTACTATTATGCTGTATAATTAGCATATACAGAGACTGTCATTGTGTATTAAGACCTTTATATTCTGCTTTGATTATTACTTCCTTTCAACAGTTTTGCTGAGTTGTATATATGAAATGGGTGACATTCATGCAAAATGTGTTTACTGAATCTTGAGTCTCTGTCTGGCAATGGACCATTCAAATTCAAAGTGGCCATGAAACATAATCATGCCAGAATATGTTGCTTAGCAGCATGAGGAGAGCAACATCTCAGAGAGCTACAAGAGGTCATTGTGCCTAGCATGCTCTCATTTATATGGTCATGTCAAAACCACACTGAGCTTCTTCTTAAAAATCAGCTGTTTTCTCCCTGCCTCTCATTCTGCTAGAGAATGTTGTAAGACAGCTTTCCAAAACTGGATTCCTCCCTTTATCATTTTGAGATTAATCTTGCTTTTTGTATTTTCTATTTAATATTTTCTCTTAGAAAATATTAAATAGCTTTCTTTTTGTGGCCTTATTTGTTGTGGCTTTTAAGCATTTCTAGTATATTTATATATGGAATATACATATTTATGTGTCTATATTGCATGTATGTTGCATATTTTTATATGCATTTTACATATGTATTACACATTCTAGTCACTTCAATACTGACAAGTTTAGCAAAACAAGCTACCTTGGTTGTCTTCTATAACTATATCTTTTGTTCTGAGGACTTTGAATTTCTCTCTCTCCTATTTTTCTCTCTCCTTTTTCCTATTATTATTTTATTTGGTCTTCATATTTCCTGAAGCATGCATCACTTATCAACTTTCATTTGTTTATTTTGCAGCATACTTTTCTCTGTTTCTAACCTTCTACCTAACACACTGACAATTTTCATTTCTCCCTTCTTTGGTCTCTTTCAACTGTTGTTCAATGTAGTTTTGAAATAAATAAATAAATAAATAAATAAATAAGTCATACTAGTCTGTCCTTAAATTACTTGATGTATTACTTTGATTTACTTCATCCAAATTTTCCTAGGAGTTGAGACTATTACTTGCATAGAAATTAATCTCCTGTCCAATGATTATTGCTCCTGAGTTTTTTTCTGCACAGCAATAATCTAAATATTGCTAATATTAGGAAAATAAACTTATTTCAAAAAGCAGTATAGAATATATTTTGATATAGCCACTCTGCAAGTCAACAGCTCTCAGGTATAGTATATGTGGACCTAAGAAAATAAGCAAAGAGCTGTATCAGACAACCCATATTAAAATTAATTTTGAAAGCCTAAATCTTTAAATCATATATATATATATATATATATATATATATATATATGTCCTAATTTTTTAATGTTTAATTTTGTCTTGGTGCCTTAGCCAAAGATAAAATGTCATGGCAACAGACATTAATAAACAGGTGTTTATGAATATTACAGTTATATTGGGATGTTCCCTAATCTGTGGGGAACAATAAGATAAAATTCAGCTCAAAACTGCAACAACACACATGAATATGAACTTTTATCACCTTCAGAGGGGAGGGAAGGTTGTTTGAAACACCTTCCTGCCAGTACTTGGAAAGAATGAAAAGGTAGGAAAGGATTTAAAAGCTTTTGAATACTATGAATAAATATCAACTCTTTAATTTCCTATTCCTGTTTCTTTCAGGAGATGTTCTGAATCAAATCTTGATCCAAAAACATTTTCAA
This sequence comes from Passer domesticus, assembly GCF_036417665.1. NCBI lineage: Eukaryota > Metazoa > Chordata > Aves > Passeriformes > Passeridae > Passer > Passer domesticus. The sequence continues at coordinate 39,833,881 of NC_087478.1, read as the reverse complement.
AAAACAATTATGAAAGTAACTAAAACTGACTGTTAGAGCTGAATTAAAGAAGAAACAGAAATATTTCTTTTTCATTCATGATAGGTGGCAGATTAGAAGTTCAGTGGACAGGCCAGAGTCACAGTAATTGCCCAATATCACCTCCTGAAGTGTTTTTAAAGGTAAGAACAAACATTCTAGTCTGCACCTGCCTGGGTCTATGGGTGAGGCAACAGAACCTCAAGGTCATTGTTGACTGATGATGGGAGTTGTGTTGGCTCATCTAAGCTTGATGACAGAAATTAAGAGTAAACAAAAATTGCACTACATCCCTTAGTCCTTGGGATCACATAACAAAGTGAAAATGAAATTATTATCTAAAATATTGTTTTTAATTCTGTAGTTATTGAAAATGAAGAAGTTTTGTTTTGCATTATGCTACCTTATCCCATTCTAAATAATTGTTAGATGTTGACTCATGTCTGATTCAGATATACAACAATATTCTCAGTGGGTGGTGCACTAACTTAGGAAATTTTTGCATTGTTCTGGCTTGTCAAGCTTGTATTTTCATGCAAATCTTGATTAAGCTCACTTGAAGAAAAAATATGGTTTCATAATTATACCTTGAAGTAGCAAACTCAGCCCAAATTTAAGAAAAGAGAAGATGCACTTCTTTACAGGAGCAGTCAGTGTAAAAATGGCTGCTTTTGTGTCTTCACTTTCTCTAGCATACCTAGCCTTTTGGTCATGGATTCAAAATCAAGGTTTATCCTTTGAGTACTTGGTGTCAATTAACACTGTGATGAGCCAGAACAGAGATACAGAGGTATCCTTCTCCTCAGCACCTGTACTGTTCTTGGAAAATTTTGCATATTTTTAAAGCAATTCAAGTAACACCAGTGACTGCAGTGCACATTTGTACTCAGTATATATGTATGTATTTCTGATGAGTCAATATTAACATTTAAATATGTTACTGTTACTAATGAAAAATAATTCAATATTTGTACTGTATTGAACCCAGTATTTCATATTCAGAGTTCTGGGTTTCCTTCCCACACTGCTATTTCTCTTCCCAGTCTATGTTCAAGCATGAAAGTTCAAAAATCAAAATAGTCTACAAACATTTGAATTGAAAGCAACACCTCTCAGGAGGCATACACAGCAATATTTTCTTCCTTGCAAAATCACCTTAATGGCACTCACATGAAAATCAATGTGTGCTATATTACAAATGTCTTACTGCCTTATTTTTAAAAGACGTCTACTGAAAGCAAATTAGATTTTTTTGTCTATTTCTCATGGTAGGTAATCATCAAAGTAATTCTTCCCAGTATATTACTTATCTGTACTAATGATTTGAATCTTAAATATTAGTGATCCAAAATGAAAAGATAAAGGCTATTTAAAAAAACAATTATCAAAAAAGTCTACTCCAGTAAAAAGAACACAAAGCTGAAACTGAAGAATTTACCCTATTGTAAATGAGCATAATTTTTAAAGCATTGTCAGAAGGAATATGTTCTTGCAATGCTTTGGTATTTGGTGGGACATAAAGGTGTAGAAAAAGAATAACCTACTTTTCAATCCAGGAGCATAATATTTTCCATAGACAGGACAGTTAATGCCAAAAGTTTCTGTACACAGTACTGCTTTCACTAAGATATCATAGTTCAAAATGAATAATCTCCTTCTAAATAAAAGTTTCAGATAATAAAAACATTTTTTAGAAAAGACAAAGAAATCTTCATGCTTTGGTAAGTAGGATGCTTTGATCTGTTGATTAAGTTCCTGTTTAGAATGTGCATTCCTTGTAGTCTCTATGGGGATCCAGATAGTGGCATTATGTACAGTGCCTAGCCGCAGAATTAACCTAATTCTAGTGTATTTTCTGCACTTTGGAAGTTATTAAAACAGGTTGCTATGGCAATAGCTGCTGAACTCCAGAATAATCAAGACAGTTATAGACTAAATTTGTTCTAACAATCAGAGCTAGGAACAATCACTTCCTATTTATTTGTGCACTGTGACAGAGTTGCAATTGTCAGAAAGTCAGCCAGCCTTATAATTTTAACAGGACTCCTGGGAGGAATGGAAAGTACAGCTTTGCAGGTGTGGAACAGAAACACAGAGAAGCCAAGTGATTTGGTTGTCTCACAGAAGGTCTGATGGACTGGGGAATTGTTAAAAACCTTCTAAGCCCAAACATAAGCATGCAATGTAATGAATTATCCTTTTTCTCATTTAATCTTTCTGTATGTAAGTACACCATCTTCTGTTTAAGGCCAGGTTGAAATGGTCTAGAATTTGTTGCTCTGCTGGTATCTAAAAGCGAAACACATAAACAAGCAAACAATTAAACAAGACACCAAAATCTGACTGTGTTGATTATTATGGGTGCCCTAGTAAGATAATCAGGGCCAGGAAACTTCCTTGAACACTTGCACACAAGCAGCTGTATGCCTTAGCAGAACAGGCTGACATCAAACTGTTAGCATAGTGCAAATAACCCACTGTTGTTTGACTGCACAGTTCCTGCCAATGTTTGGCCCAGGGCCACAAATACTCTCCCAATCAATGCCAGAGCATGATTCCCAGCCCATCAAGGAGCAGCACTCCCTTCCAGAAGGCAACACAAGATTCTTACTAGAACCTAGGGCAAAAGAGTAGTTTTTCACTCTCTTTCTTACCCTGAAAAAGAATAAAAAACAAAATAAATGAGAGCTTTGGATGATTCAGTAAATTTTATGTGCTGCATTGTAGACTGGTTATAGGTGAAAATAGATGTAGGTGTAAAAAAAACCCTAGATTTTATACAATATTGTGATAAAAATTTGGAAAATTTAAGTTCAGGGGTAATTTCAGGGTGTTTGGATAGGCTGTCTTAACACAAATACCTTATGTAATTGCTGGCTTCTTCCTTTAAATTATTTGCAATCTCTCCAATTTTCCACATTAACTGCATATCACAGAAATATGCATTGAGCATTGTTTTAATTTAATCTAGTTACAGTATTCAGAGCAAATAAATTCTGCTTTCAGTGTATAAGCTTGTTGTACTGAAGAATGAAATTCTCTGACACTTAAGAGCAATGTTTTCTAAGACCATGAAGCTTATCAGAGTTTTTAACCTATTGGAGATCAGTGTCCTGATCAATGTCCGTCACCCCTCTTCAGGTGGAAGTGTAGCAAAGGATCATTTTATTATATGTATTTTCTACCAGAGAAAGAGGTTTCTAGATTTATAGAAGAACATTGTATGAATCCTCTTTATCTCTGAGATTGCATAAATTGAGTCATCCATTTGTTCTCCTGAACTATGTATCCATAAAAGTGTGCTATCATATGATTAACTTAATAAACCTGACTCCATTTCTTAGTATTTTATGAAATACCTATTGAAGTTTAAAGGTAATCCAGATAATGCAAACAATTTTGGGAAGAAGCCATGCTTTTGGAGTGCTTATAGGCAGACAATTTACTAATGAGTCATTGTAGTTGCCAGGAAATGGATTGAATGAGCAAGTTTTGATTACTTCACATAAATTGAGTCAAACACTAGTTACCAATTTATGTACACATGGCTGTCTGAGCATACCAAATGGTAGATAATGCTTTCTGAAATGGTAATCTAATGTTCTGTGTCTCTGGGAACATTAACCTACTGGTTCAATGCTCTTTAGTGCTTGTAAAATCCACCAATGTGTGCAGTAAGGACACACAATTGAATTGCATGCTACAATTCAAATACAGAGAACAGTCAGACATCTTAAGATAAAATGAGTGAAATGAACTCTTCTCAGTTAATATACTAATTAAAAGATAAAGGAAAGAAGAAAGAAAAAAAAATCAAGGGAGGACATTTTTCAGCTATTCTATGAAAAGTGAAAAGGAAAATTTGAATGCCGGAAGGACTGTGATATTTGCAGAATCACCTGGCTTGTACCATGGAAATAGTGCTGACTGAAGTTAATGAAATGTCTATAACCCCTCTAGCAATTCTTGAATTACCACTGACCCTACTTACACATAAAAACACTTGTGATATGATTTGTAACTCCTCCATTCCTCTAAATGCACACAAAATTCTCTATTTTTCTGGTGCTGGTTCTGTTTACAGAAAGAACAAAGCATGTAGGAACAGAAAACTTACATAATAAAAATACTTTTTTATTTTAGAAAATCATGTTAAAACTGCAGCAATTCCTAATAAAAAAATTGTGGATTTACCATTGTTCCCATTATTTGGATGCTAGTATCTGACCAATGCTTTTAGTTCCTAGAGTTGCCAGTCTTCGACTATTTATTACTGTCATTAGTCAGACATGAAAAAGTAATTAGATTGCCTTAGCTAACTACTTGAGAATTAAATTCCACTTTCTTAAATTGGAATGGATCCTTAAAAGATTTTTTTAGTTCTGTTCTTCTATCAAGGTGCCATTATGATTAAATAATGTTTTCACTATACTTGCATTCTTAGATGCCTGAATCCAGAATAAATACGTGCAATACAAAAATGCATAAATAGAAACTAATTAAAAGGTTTTCTTAAAAAACCAAATAAACCACAAAAAAAAGAAAATGAAAACAAAACAAAACAAAACAAAACAAAAAGAAAGAAAACAAAACAAAACAAAATCCAACATCTATTTAGATTTGTTATTGATTTGCTGCTTTGTGTAACATGGATATCTCATCATTACACACTTTTATATGAACCAATGTCTCTAGAGAGTTTAAATCTGTCTCATTATGCAGTACAGTCTAACCAGGAGAGGAACGGAGGGGAAAGAATTTTGCTTTTGAAACACTGAATTAATGACATAAGGTTATCTTAAAATTATTTTTCTTATCCTACTTATTTAAGCAGGAATATTTCCTCTTCTTTTATTTATTTTCTAATTTGTCTCTGTGAGTTTTTATGAAAAATTAACTAAAGTACTTTCTATCTACTTCTTTCAATGTATGAAGGACTAGCTTCCATAGAACATTGCCTGCAGAACCGTATGAAAAATCCTCAGTCCATCTGAAAACTTCTAACAGAAGCTCAAGGAATGATCCTGAGACTGATTTTGAAAGAAGAGCAGGTATCAATGAAGACAGATGTGAAAGAAATTCCCAGGAAGTATCCAAATGAGGTGTCACAAGAACTGTTAGATATAATGATAGAGAAGGCTAGCCAGGAGATCTTATTATGCATAACAATGGTCTTGACACAGGTCACTGAGGCAAATTCAAAGATCATAAATCCTTTGTTCCTCAGTACATACCTAACACATGGGTATGTTTTGACATTAAAGTTGAAAAATGGAAGCACTAAGAAGTGTTTTTATATATCCAAGGACTGTAAGTATGAGTTAAGGCAATGAAAAGCAGCAAAAGAATTGGAAGCAGAACATATTTTTTTGAGATCTTTAAATTATAGACTTTCCGAATTTTAATTAATTTTTAATATTTTTAAGGCCAGCATTAAGCTGCCATGGGGGAAGCCAGAATTTTTTTCATGACTACTGCTAGGAATCTGCTTTTTGCATTCTAATACTGTATCCAGTCTGCATCAGCAGACGACTAAATAGACATTGGATATACTTTAACAATATCATTCCTGAGACCCCAAGAAACAATTTTTAAAAAAAGACTAAAAATATAAGACACACCATTCCTTCAAGCTGTGAAGACAGTACAAGGCATAAAACACATAAACAGTTGCCTCTAGGAGATAATAGGAAATTTAAAAATTTGTCTGCTCTACATCGGTCACAGGGATACAATTCAGGCATATATACTGCAATACATTTAATAATTGACAAAGTACATGGAAACAGTATGAATAAAAAATAGCTTGAGGACAAGCTAAGAAGCTTATATATATTTTCCATACAAAGATTAACTGCCTCCATTACTTTAGTAGTGCAAATATCTTTCTTTGAAAACAGTATGAATCAGGTATTCTTCATCAGGTATGACCATTAAATATTTAACATCTGATGTATTATAATTATTCTCTGTCATTCCTATTCTACTCCTTGACCAGATAGATAAGACATTATTAATAGTTGAGGACATACATGCTATAAATTTCTTGAAGAGAATGAGTAATTGAATAAAACAGACACATAAAATCATAAAGATTTAATTGTTTAATCTTTATTTCCTTTGCTATGTAGGCAAAAGATTGTGCTTAATTCTTCTTTCAGCACAGCCAAAACAATTTTATATGGATGTGCTGTTCTCACTGAGAAGGGTGCGGTCTGACATTTTTTGTCTTAACTACCTCTATACCAGGGCTCTGGCAGCAAACTTTGGGAACCCAGCTTCTCCCTATGTCCCATCACATATGAAATATGCAGACTTCATTACAATTACCTCTCTTTAATTGCCTGTCATCACTTTAGCCTATGCTGAAAAATAACAAGTTGCAAAGACCTAAACATGAGGACAAGATCAATCTGTGGTTTATTTAAGTGTCTATCTAACAATATGCTAAGTGCTCTGAACTCTTTCCAGCAGAGCAACTACTTTTGGACTCAGAGCAAAACATTGGAACTGTCCAGCTGAATCCAAGGAGACATCTCTCTCATCCTTGAGGCTAAACAGTTGTTGTAATTGCTGGGCCTAATTATTTTCTTGGATCAGTGACAGCATGCTCAGCATTTCGTAAGATCAAGATTAGGTCCAGAAAATTTCAGAACTCAGTCCTGTAGTTTGTTTTCTTTTCCAGTTTTCCAGTACAATTCTAGGAAGTAGTCCAACCTTCATGTGAGCAAATAGATATACTCAAATTTTCCTCAACATGACTGAAACCAGGAACCTTGGACCTTTCTATAGCAAATTAATTTCTAAATTTTAATAAATGTTTACATGAAACATTGATTTTTGTATCTTTACCTTATCTATATATGTACACATTATATACATGCAAGTACAGTGCCATGTGTGATAATTTTATCTTTGAGTCTAAATGAAAATACATCAAAAGTAGCAGTGATGTCAAAGTGAATCCCATTTTGAACCTAATATCTCTTGTCTTGCCTTACAACTTTATAAATACAAATAAAAATTCAGAACTAAATCCTTAGCTCAAAGCAAATCACAGAATAGTGAACATGGAGAAAATGTGTCAAGCGGCCATGGGAAGCATCTGGTCTTTGTGAACTAAAAATTGCATGGAAAACAAATCTGTCCAAAAATCAGAACACTGGCAGCTGTTGTAGCCAGCTGTTACTTTGTCCATTTTAAAAAAAGAAAATGGTATTACTTTTAATTAACCATTTCCTACTCCCACTTCTTTGGTATGTATTTTTTTAAATCAACATTACTTCTTGTAAGGAAAGGTTTCCTTTCACAGCCTTGGTTGTCTTCAACATCAGTTTATGAGTAATCTAAGCCATGATGAATCTCAAAATGAGAAGACTGAAAGAAAACTTATGTGGAAGGGGTCTTTACTGAATGATAGACGTGAGTCAAGATACCAAAGTTTTGAATTCTCATTGAATATTTATTGCTTTCCTCAAGGCAAAATAGTTTAACCTGCTGTAGGAGCTTGGTTTCACCTTATAAAAAAATAAAAATGTGCTGCACATTTGAGTTAACCTAAAACCAAATATAGACAAGAAAAGCTTAAACATTTTATCTTTGCCTAAGACATACCTCAGTTGTCTAGAGTTTTGTTTGGTATTGCTCAGAACACTGTACCAATTTCTGCTTAGGATGAAATTCTATAACTTAGGTGGTAAAATATTTAATACCTAAATACTTCGATGTTAGAATATAGACGTCACCCGTTTCAAGAAAAAATGTCATATGATTTTGAATTGAATTTATTGCAGTAGAATTTCAGCAATCAAAACAACTTGTCTTATCTTACCAGAAGCAATTATTGCATGTAATCCACCATGAATATTTTACCAATAAAAATATTTTTATTGTCTTTCTTTTGATATTTTATTTTAAAAAATTATCTTTTTTTAAACCAAGATAATTATAAATATTTTTAATAAGTTTAAGTGAAGAATAATATGATCCATGTGCTTTTTATGTGGCCTTGCGATTTAGAGAGATACATTTAGGGAGCACTTCAAGATTTACAATATGTATACTTTGTTTATAAAATTCTAGAACAATTCTAGAGTCATTTTGCTGCTTTATTATAATAGATCTTGATTACTTTCACAATTTTCCTACTGCGCAATTTTTCATCTAGGTATAATGAATTCACAAAAGGTCCTCTCTCTTAGAGCTGATGCTATTTTTTCAATATTGCATGCTATAAAAAGAATTATTTATTTCTTTATTTGAAATGTAATTTACTAAAACTGAGTAGTCAATGAAAGCAAAAAATGGTAGAAAAACTTTTCATGAGACAATAACAACTCATAAAAAAAAACAAAATGAAATAAAATAGTATGCATACTCCATGCAAAATTGTTTGGAAAATTGTTCCTTTTAGTTTCAGGATAGTATTTTGTATTTTTAGCAAAAAGTTAATTTTATAAAATTGGAATCTCTAAGTTTCCCTAATAGTCAGCTTTCTGAAGTTGTAAAGACCTGGTTTCCTCCAAATACCTTATCCTGTCTGTCTTACTATGTAGTAAAATTGATTAACCTTTTCTAATTACGTGTGCAGCACGTACTGAATAAACTCCACTTATTTTTCTCAGTAGTATTGGTTAAATTGCTTTGGTTGCTGAAAACCTGAGAAACTTCATAGATACTAGGATTATTTTAATAAACCCGCTTTTATTTTGAAACTCCTAATGAATGTTGAATAGTTTTCTTTCTAGCTCTGAGTTTTCACCTTCCCACTTAGGACTTCTTTTTTTTATTTTTTAATTATGCTTATAAAAGTATGGGATACTTTTACTCATAATTGCAGGAACTGCAGCCCTGTAGAACTATATGTCCTTTCTCCATTATTTTTTCCCTCATATTAAAATTTCTTAGGGAAAAAAACAACATTAAACTAGACAATATTTAAAAAATATCTTCTGGAAAGGTACAACACCAGTTATCTACTTTCTCACACTAAAACACATTGAATTCCTCATATCACCTTTGATTTGCTGACTTGAAAATATAAGCTGGTCTGTACAGTGAGCATACCTGTGAATCTATCACAGAAAGGGTCCTTTCAGAGAATACTCATTTCAGCAGTGACACACTTCCATCTCTTTCACTTCCTTCCCTATACTTGAGCAGTTTAAATAGTAAAATGGAGATGATGGTCCCCTCTAAAAGGCTGCATGTTTTACAGCTGGGAACAATAATGTAAAGTACTGTGGAAAACATTCCACCTCAGCAGTCTTACACACAGACAGAATCTTTTCCTCAAGTGCTTGATTAGCAAAATTGCTGTATTTTCTGCAACTATAGGTATGTTGTACATTTGTGTCATATTGTCTAAAGGCATTAATTAAAAAAGTCTACAGACATATGCTGTGATGGAGTCTCCAGACCAGACTTTGCTCAGAATGACAGCGGTTTTCTTTTGGCCGAAACAGCAATGGACTGATACAGTAGTGAATCAATGGAAACAATGACTAGTGATCATATAAGGATCTTGTGCTCTCAACCGCACTGTGCTAACTCAGGTCTATACATTTTCCGCTGATGAAATATTTGCTGTTAAAAATGAGACATTGACTGTCTGAAAGCTGGAGTCCTTTTGTTAACCTGACTCGTTGTTCTCTCTGGATTAACCAAACATGGACCCATACTTACTCACTTTCATTAGGATGTAGCTTCCAATAGAATGGCAAAAGAAACAAGATAGCTCATGGTAAATCTGTCAGTGACACAGCTTTTGAGATGTTCAGTATCATGGTGATATAGGTAAAGAATGTTATCATTAGATTGTTAGTTTGCTCTTTCATTATTCACACTAGCTTCTTGCATTACCTCTGATCTGTTAGATCATAAACATGACACTAATTATCTTAATTACTTATGTATGAGGTAAAATGTTTATGCATTCATCAGCAGAGGAAAACTGATTTCAGCCAAAAGACTCAGTATTCATGAGGTCAGACCTTTGAGTAGCTCTAGAGTATTCCTTTGAGTAGCTCTAGTTTACTCAAGAAATCTGAAACACTTCTAAGACTGGAGTATATTTTCAGAGAAAACCATTTTGAGATTGATAAAGATTGATAAAATTAAGATTACTATTACTATTTTCAGACAATATTTCTTATATATAATTCTTTTTGTTTCTTTGTGTCTCACATGAAAGCAAATGAATCACTAATTTTTTTTGAGTATACTCCAGAATATTTTGCCCTCATTTTTCATAATATTAAGTATATTCATCATGTATGTTAACATTTTATTCTGGATATATAGCAGTGCTACTGTATTAAAACGAGAATTCAGATGTCCTCTATGATCTCATAATAACAAGGAAAGAGAAACACTATCATGTATTTGAAAAGCCCTAAATCTGTTTGTACTTTAAAAAAATCCAATTCTCTGAATCAAATTAGGTTTAAAGGAAGTAAATTTTTTCCAGTTGTACATTTCCTTTAGGTACAAGAAGGGAAATAAATTATTTACTTGTGTAATACCCCAGGTCTGATCCAGCTCTAGGGGACCTGGAAGTAAACATGAAAATAATCACAATTACTTTTAGACTTATATTAATAAAAATAAATAAATAAAGGGTCTAATACAATTAAATTGCTTATAATTGAATAAACTCTTTTGACTGTGAGATCATTCTAAATGGATAAACAGCAAGATTTATGATGAAACAGGCAACCTGTTAATTCAATCTACCAGCCTTAGCTTGATTTTTTTTTTCTTTATAATAAATATACATTTGTCTAAACCTACTGGAAAAAATTATTGACTTCAAATATCACAGATGGTGGGTATGCTTAGAAAATGTAAAAGCAGACAGCAACACTTCCCTCCTGAGTCCAGTGCAGTGTTTTATCTTACATTTTTTTTCTGAAGCAAAGATAATCTAGTGGTTTGGATTGTCTTTGTTTCATTGGGGCTACCTAGCAAATGTGGCTATATCTGGAAATTCTACTTATAAGACTACTCAACCAAAGTAGGATTTGGGCCAAAATCATCAGTATCAGACCCTGAGCAGCCTAAGGAAGGACCCTTGCCTGACTATAAAAGTACCATTTGAGTGCCTCAAATAGTATGTGGACAGTTGTTCAGAAAAAAAATTATCGTACAGCTCTGCCTTAATAACTGGAAAATAATTTTCACAGCAGGAAATTGTGTACCTCTCTAGATAGATGTAACTGCAGAAAGTATGGATACAAGCTTACTTCAGCGTGTGTTTCCCTAATAGTCGTGCATTTGAAACATATTGTCTGCGTACATTTTCCATTATGGGAGTGACATTTTTAATGGAAAACTGTCACATTTTTTCTATAACATAAAATTGTTCAGCTATCATCTACTTGGCCATAATCAGTTAACTTTTTCCCAAATGAATTAATTGTGAACTGGAACAAGACCATGACCATTTGCAAAGATGACTAAACTGAAATATATGAGTGTGGGTGAAAGTATGCAAGACGACCTCAGTGTCAGAGAACAATAATAAAGGATTTTGTTGTACTTAAGCAGATGTAGCCTTGACAGGGAGCAACATCTTTCGTTTCTACTCCCAGCTTTAGCATTATTACAATTTGGGCTCAGATTCTGCTCTCTTTGTTATGTTGCATACTTTTCTGTGAGAAAAGTACAGCCTTAGGTGTAAGAAATGCAATGTTTTGTCAGTGTATCAAAAAATCTTGGCAGTAGCAGTTATTATCAAATTTACTCAGATTTTGACACACTACTACCTACATCTTGCCTTCGTAGCATCTACAGGTGCCAAAGAGCTGACTTGAGCTCTTTGGCATGGGAAATAGTTATATAAATAGAATGCATATATTTGCTGCACAACCAATTCACACTCCTTTGACAGAAATACTCTAATACACCCTCTCTCCCTCACCAAGACATGGAAGTTGAAACAATATGATGATTTTCTTCTACAATAGCTATAGTTCCAATGATGTGTGGCAAACAGGCATTTCAGGTTGGTTACATCCTGTTATAATTTGTAATGGCTTTGGCAGACCAGTGTGGTCTTAGAGAAGTATACATAATTCCTTCATTAGGTCTAGCATGTGTTTATTCAGTTATTTGGCTATTTAACATAAATTTGATATTATGTCTGGTAAGAAACCTTTTTGAGGTCATCTAGACCATTTATTAATGACTATTTTTCCAGCTAATGTTACTTTCAGGTTCATCTTCACTAGCCATCCAAAAGAAATTTAAGAAAGCCACAGAAATTTTTTCAGTTCTTGTTCCTGTTTTAGATTACTTCTTTGCCATAAAGTAGAGAGAATAAATAAAAGAAATTGCATGTTGTAAATTTTTTGTCTTCAAACATGGAACTTAAATATTAAAATACTGTGAAGTTTTATTAACTAAATTGGAGGACTCTTAAAGATGTCTCATTCATCAGGAATATTTAATATAACGCTGAACCTTATCTTTGCCTATGTGGCAGAGACCTTTGATGCTAAAAGTAGTTCTCTGTTTATATGTTTAGCTCATGGGCATAGGATTATAGCAAGCCCCAGCCAATGAAAGTCTCTCTTCTGAGAAGCAGGATAAAGATCTCAAAACCTACTACATGCTGATAGCTTTTCTGGACTGCTTCTGACAAGAAGCTATGAGAACTTTTCAAAAATAGGTACAGAAGTGCATGTTTTCCTTGTTATACTTGGTAATATGCCTTGGTTCTTTCCTCACATTTTATTCTTGGAGATCATCAGTGATGCCTGTGTTTTGAAGAACATGTTTTGACTCAAATACTTTAACAATATTTTGCATACATGAAATTGCAGGTTGTCCTGGTCAACCTCTAAGTGTGATGAATTATGCTGAGTCTTTATGTGATGATTTGTGGATGTATTGGTCTGGTTGAGATGGAGTTAATTTTCCTCATGGCAGCCCTCACAGTGCTGTGCTGTGAAGGTGTTGATCACTGGGTGCTGGAAAGTGTTAACACGCTAATGTTTGGCTACTGCTGAGCCAGGCTGGCACAGCACCAGGGCTGCCTCCCCAGCATTGTCCCCTCACCAGCAGGCTGAGGGTGGCCAAGACCTTAGGAGGGGGCAGTGCTTGGGAGGGAGTGAGACTGCTGACCCAAACTGACCCAATGGATATTCCATACCATGTGGTATCTGCTTAGCAATATGAGCTAAGTGAAAGGAATAATGTGGGCTTGTATGTATTCATTATTATGAAATTTTCTGAAGAAACGGGTATGTGTTCTAAAGCTCTTTTTTTCCCCAGGAAATGGCTGGACATCACCTGCTGATGTGAAGTAGAGAATAATTTTTTCCTTTGTTTCCAAAAAAAGTCGTTGCTTTTGGTTTATTAAACTGCCCTCATCTTGAACCGTGAGGGTTTTCTTCCCATTTCATTTTGTTTTCATCCTCTCCTGCTGAGTAGGGGAATAATAGAGTGCCTTGGTGGGAACCTGGTGATCAGCCAATATCAACCCACCACAGTGGAATAGAGCTTCAAAATTAAGTAATTAAGTTTCGTATTTTAAAACTTTCTTTGGAACAGACAAGGGAGGAGAAGAGTTGTCAAAAAACTTGAGGTTGGAATAGACAAACAAAAACAGATCCCTGGAAAAAGGAAGTTTGCTTCATTCATGAGGTTAAATAAGGTAAGTGTTGCCGTTTCCTGAATAGATGCTATGATTTAGCTTTGGATCATATGGTTTTATGCAAACAAGGAAAGACTGCAGAGCAGTACTAAGGTGAACAGGTATGGAGTTAAATCAGACTGAAACACCCTGTCTTTAGACTCAGAAACATTGCTCTTCACTTTTTTTAAAGGTTTGGGGGTGCAAGCAAAAAACTTTTCATCAAGTTTGCGGTTTGTAGTAGTAGTGAAAACATGCATAAGGGTTAACTCAACCATCAGTAGTCTTAGTGAATAATAATTTGGCAAGTAAAATATAAAAAACTTTGACTGGAAATGTCAGTTGCTATTTTCTACCATATTATTTCTGGTGGCATACTACTGTCATATTTATTTCTGGATAGTTTACAAAAAATTTGAAGGTAAATGATCAAATATTTCTTATAGAGAAATGATTCATGAACAAGTATAAGCATTTAATTTTATCTGTTTTAACAGTAAGGAAATGCAAAAAACCCAAAAAACAGATGTCTGTTCATATATTTCTCTACCTGTGTTACTCATCTCCTTACTTCTTTCCTATATTCAGTTTTTCTAAGCTATCTTGTTTAAAAGTTAAATGAGAAGTGTTGAATCCATCCTGGTAGAATGATCCATGATTATTAATTTACCATGAGTGTTATAAAGATGACATGTCTGCCTAAGCATGCTCATTTGGAGAGAAGTGAGATTTTGAAGGGAATATTCCAACTGCTCCCACTTGCTGATGTGATTTACTTCATGAAGGATTTCCAGACTGCACTGACTTGATTATTTGGGGATGATAGTTAACAGATAAATGCACTCCAATTCCTCATGGACATTCAATACCTATAATGAAATTAAACTCTTAGATAACAGTATGGCATCAGGTCCTCAGCAGCAAATATGCTTCACAAATCATTCTTATGATAAATATACTATATGCTAATGAAAATGTAGTCAGTGACGTTTCAGAGTGGAAGGGTGTGAAATAGCAACACCTTGTGTCATTGGCTCAACAAATTCTGATTACAAAGAATTGATTAAATTAATTAAAATATCAAAGTTCCATTTAAATCTCAGAGAAATATGTTAACATGTATTTATTCCTTTATTCTCATATTTTAAATGCTACAAGTCATGGCTAAAGTATTACAAAAGCACACACACTTTCCTAAGCATGGATATTGGTTTTTTTCAGCTGACATAGGTCATGCTAAATGAAAAAATATAGCAAACAAAGCAACATGTTCCAAAAAAACCAACCCTTTGTCAATTACAGAAGTAATGATTCTCATCAAACATACAGTAACCATTTTTTTATCAGTGATTTATGCCTGACACCAAAACTGTTGGGAAGATGGGAAACTTAGATGGGAAACTCTCCAAAGGTAGGTTTACAATCAGTCTTGACCTGCAAGTCAGGCAATAAAGGTAATCTGCTCTAACCTTCAAACGCTTTAAAAAAAAAAACACGCCTGTCCCTTATTTACTTCTATAGGCATAAAAGAAGTCAAGAAAGCAGGATTGCATAAGTATTCTGAATATTTTGCTGCCAGATCTAATAGTGACCTAGTGCAATTTTTGAAGGCAATTTACTCTTTTGTCCTAATATTTGATGATTTGGTGGCAGGGTTTCTTAAACCAATGTTAAGCTGTCCAGAAAAGAAAATAGCTCTGGAACAGAAAACTGGTAATGAAAATACAGCCATTTACTATGATATACAAATCAAATCATGGAGCAAGTGATGAAAATAAGGCAGGATATGATTTGGTTTGCCAGTTTGTGCTGGTCTTTAAAAAATTTGCAGTGATCACACAGTCTGTACAACCTAGATCTTATTTAGATTTGGGCTTTAGGCACTTTAGATATTAAAGTATAATTTTCACCCAGCAAACACTCTAATGTGACTATTGTTAACTATCTGTAAAATCATATTGAAATTGCTCAGTGGCGAATCTGAATGAGCCATACCATCATGAACCATCTTGCTTCATATAATATCTCTAAATAACACTGAGTGGGATTAGAGTGTCTTTTACTAAACTAAAAGCCCATATCAGTCTGAACTAGTGTTCTCGTGGCAAACTGGTTTACTCAATTACCAGTCTCTGAATCTTTATAACTTTTCCAAAGTGTTTCATCTGACTGCTTTCTCGCTTTTCTAAATTGCAGATAGAAATAGTTCATACAAAGTTTGCTTTCAGTTTTACGGCACTTCCAACATCAGAACTTTTAGACTGTGTCTATATTCCCTTTGCTATAAATATATATACAATAAAGTCAACTCTAGTCATTCCTCACTGACTGTCTTGGGCAGAGCCAAAGGTAAGCAGATCATGATGATAAACTGAATTGTAAAAAAAAAAAATATGGGTAAATAAGCTAAATGGAATCTTTAAGAGAAAAGAAAAGGTGATCTCATATGAAGCACTATAAGAGAGAGAGCTAAATGAGTAAAATAATGTTTACATTATGTACTAGAGGAACATCTGTAGCATTCTTGGAGGTTGAACAAAAGGTTGGATTAGATATGAGGTTCTCTTCAGTTACCAAACTGTTCTGTGTGGGGATTAAGCAAGTTGCTACTTGACCTAACACAAGCTATATAAATTAGAAAAGAGTTAACCAAAATTACATAGATTTTTTAATTCATATTTCATCTTAATAAAATGTGAGTTCTTATATGAAATGAATACAGTCAATAAAAGTTGAAAAGTTTAAGCATGGAGGAATGAACCTGTGTTTTATTTGGAGATGAAGATTTAAACCAACGGTGCATTTTGAAAAAAATATTAGAGGAGTCACAAGTGACAAAAGGAGAGCCAGTAGCTGGTTTTTGAAAATAATGAAATTTTATCTCCTTTCTATCTCTTCATTCTTACTGAGAGAATCTAATCAGAAAAAATTTATTTCACTGATGATGTATTTGACTTCAATTCTATTTTCTTATGGGTAATTTAATATATTTTTGAATTATTGTAGCGCCTCTAAAGTCCTGTCAGAAAATTGCCTTTTCTCCTTCTCAAAGTGTTCTGATTCACTTGTTCTAATTCAGCACCAGATATTTATTGTATTTTTTTGTATTTGTTTCCAGGAAATTGTTTTATGGCACATTAGGTACAACTATAACATGCAAATATAATTTAGGGATAAATGTCTAAGAGGATTAAGGAACAACATTATCTCAATGTCATAAATAAGAAGTTATTTCAGTATTATTTTCTATTTTGGATCTTGTCCATCTGCTTCATTTCAGAACAGTAATTGATTAACATTTTAATCCTTGATGTTTACTTTATAATCTCAAGGTGTTTTGGCTTCAAACTGCTTTCTTCATAAAAAGACAGAGACAAATTTAAAATTGATACCTTCCTGTTTAGCACTGCATTTTCCTGAGAATTTTTTTTTTCAAAATGTCCTGGGTTTATTTTGATTTTTTTGCATATTATTATACCATTAAAAATGCATAACTGTAAAACAAAAAATTCACCCTTCAGAAGCAGGGAACTTTTTAAGGGTTTACAACATAATTTTTTCTGACCTACTGTTTCATTTTCTAGCATTCTGATATTGCCAAAGGACAGACAATGTAATTCTAACATACTTGAATAATATGATTTGGAATCACCACTGTGTGCTTGCATTCTCAGTCTTAAACTTATGAGAATTTAGTTTAGGAGATGTTTCTTCTACATACAGTTCTTCTGTGACTATGAACATAGTGCCAATTAGGCTTACTTCACAGCACTGCCTCATTCTCAAATGAATTCAGTTATCAGCTTACATAATTTCATCCTACCTAACATTTTGTGAAATTTTAGTTCTATAGTAAAGTTTTGAAATAAGTGCTTAATGTGCAGCACAATTCCAACATTTTCTGAAAGAAAAAAAGAAGATGGGATATCTAATATTTCTAGAAAAAAACTGTAAACTGGATGGTATACCTTGTTCACACTCACTGATTTTCAAGTATGATAGACATGATCTCCAAAGCTTTGAATTTAGGGATGTTATCATATGCATGGCATTACTTTTAATTTTTTTCCTTCTATTCCTAAAAAACTGACAGTGTCCATAATTTATTTAAAAGTCCCTCTTGGTTAAATTTGATAAACCTATTGAGATATATGACCTTTCCTGAAGGTCTCTTGCTAGAGACCTCAAAGGACTGAAAAAGGGAGCTCCTAACAGGAGCTTCCCTTCTGAAAACATGTGGTTACCCCTTTACTGGGTACAAAAATATGAGATAGGGTCACTTTAGTTTGCCATGGGTGTAGCTGGAAATTTCACTAACGTGTTTCAAATGCCAATAGTGACAGACTAAATTGACTCTGCAGAACATCTTTTTCATCCTGGTGTGAGAAATTAACAGCACCAATTTTGGATTATTTAAAATTATAATATTTAGAGAACTCTTTTAAAACACGGAAAAATGAATTAAGATAGTAATATATGCAGGTAAAAGAGTGTTTGCCATTCTGAGAAGTATGATTTTTTTCTTAAAGAAATCACCAGGACTGCAGATATTTTGCAATACATTTTGAGAAGTGAAGATTGAGAGTGCTTAGATCACTGTACTCCCTCAATGTGGATAATCTGTCTTCAGTTAACCTTCCTTGAAATGACCAGCAGAATGTTAAGAAAATTTTTTACAAAGTCTTGCAAACAGTAAAATGAATTTGTTTCATTCCTGAAGTATGGGATAAGATTCCATTTTTCCTGTGTCCTTAATGTCATGGAGCCAAGTTAGTAGGCTATTGGGTAATGCTTCCAAGTCAACCAAAGAGCTGCTGGTAGTAGAGATTTTGAAGATAGTACTTATTGTCCTCCTAATGAAAGATAGAATAAAATAAAAAAATAGGATGATTAAACCACGTGATTTTGCCAAACTCTCTCAGTCCTATAAAAAGCACATGTACAGGTAAGTCTGAGCTACAGATAATACACCATTCTGTTATATTATAGGTTTAGAGAAACCAAATGTTCAACTGGAAACTTCACAAAGATCACAGACACTGGATGTTTGTAGTTTGGGCAGGCCAGACAGCTGCAGAGTTTCATGCCTTCAATTTGTAAAAGCCAGCCCATCTGCCTACTATGGTGTAATACTTCTACAGGAAACCACCAGGAAAAGGAAGTTCACCTACTTCCTATAATGACAGGAAACTGATCCCATGAACATTTGACCCTTCAAAGGATGGCTGCATAAGCTAATGAAGCATTTGGCACAGAGTGCACACTGATGCCTAGGTGTTTGCAGCTTTCATACGTGTAAAGGAATAGGAACATGGAAGCTACTATAGATGAAACTTGCACTATTTCATGTCTGAAAAAGTAAACTTTTGCCATTTTTTCTATCCCTCAAAACTGAGGAAAATTTCTGTTTATGTACATATCTGTATATACTGTTGTCTTGGTTTGAAAAGACAGGAGCCTGTGAAGGAAGGCAAAAGCCTCCTGTGAAATGGAGAAGGTAAACCCCCTCCCTGCGAATTATCACAACTTCAGAATTAAAAAGGGGCTCTCAGGCAAAGATATGGGAACGGGAATAACAGTTCTTTACTGGAAGGAAAAAAAAACTAAATAACAATGTAATTTAACACAAGCAAAACAACCACTGGCAGAGTGAGAAAAAACCTGACACCCTGAGAAGTCAGGGTGCTGACAGCAGTCCAGCCAGATGGTGGCTGCTCCTCCTGGAGCGGCGATCTGCAGAAGGGTGTAGATCCCTTCCGAAAATGAGGCGAAGGAGCAGCTGGGCCTCGGTTCCTGATTCCTCTAGGAAATCCAGCGAAGAAGGCTGTCTGTGGTCTCAGAAATGCTTGTTTTATGGTGTCAGGGATGCTTGGCTCCTCCCTCTGGGTGGAGCATCTCCCAATGGGATGATGTAACTAATCTTACCAGCCACAATGAGTAATTCAATAGCCCATTAGCAGGACATTATCTTCCGGGCAGTGTCATTGTTCTTGAAAGAGATAAGAAAAAACTGCCTAACCCCCAACAGATGGCAAAATAGAATACATGCTTATTTTACAAGCCAGGACAACTGTCAATAAAATTATGTGCTTAAAAGGAACCCTTGACACCTCCTAAAAAGTAATATCCAAGACGATAACATCTTAGGTGTGAAAAGTGACCCAGACTGGTCAGTTCTGAGTTGCTCAGTAGCTCTGAAGCTACTTCTCCACAACATATTTTCTCCTGAAGTGTCCTTCTTCAGGGAACCTGCTGCTATCTTGCTGTGTTCACATTCTAGCAGAAAGAGTGCATAACTTCAAGCCTCAGACACACACATCCATGAGATAATTTCCTATATGGTACAATAGACTGAGTAGAAACCAAGCAGTAAAGTGATGAGGCTTAAAGGTGTTTTGATACACATCAGTAATTTTGTCTGCCATTTCCAAACTAGGGCTGGCTAAAAAAAGTTTTGTAGTCTTTCAGACAAAATATTGGTTCACCTGAACATAAATATTTATTTAACATATTGAGACAGGAATATGTGGAAAATAAAGTTTTATTTTGGGAATTAAGGAAGTGTCTTATCTTTTAATTTTCAAATCAAGTTAAACAGAAAATTTACTCATGGCTTTTCTCACATAATTTTAGTTTCTCATTTTTAGGCCTCAAATATTTATGCCAGTGTAGAAAATGTATCAAAAACCACTTGCACTTGTGATAGTGTGGATGTGCCACTGTTCCTCTTATTCAGGTGCTTGTTGCCTCACTGTTGTGTTCTTGAGCCACCTGGAATAATTTTACAACCATTCATCTTGTGATTACCATCCTTGTTGCAGCTTCAGTGTACCTCTCTAAAGTGTACAAAGGGGTAAAATTGTAATCTGAAATCTATGTCCACAAGTGCTTCTCAATTTTTCCTTTTCCAATGTGAAGTATTTATAATTCACTACAGATAGTTGTAGTGTATCAAAGCTAATTTAGTAGTGAATTAATTACAATCAGTCAGGACTACTCACATGCTTAAGGTCTCAGTACTTTCTTAACTTGGCTAACTTGACTTAAAATATTACACTGTCTTTTCTAAACTGACATATTAAAAAAAAAAATGAAGTTCAGACTGTTCAAACTTATACTTCCAGAAATTGTTCCTTTTTAAAACCTCAAGGTTAATCCAAATATTTTTTGAAGACTAAAAAAATTAATCTAGTAAATTTTAGTTTAGCTACATCCAGAATCAGATTGTACAAAGGCAATTATGCAGGCTGACAATCAGTGGGCTATCTTAGTTATTACAACAATCAATGGTTTATTTGCACATTTCTTTTTTTATTACCTTCTGCAACTCATTTTTAAACAAGATTATTAAACATTTATTCTCCAAAATACAGACACTGTTGTTCAAGAACTCCATGTACATTGTATGTGTATATATATAATGACTGAAGAGATTTCCATTAATTAAATGCTGGAAAGAGAAGCCATAATTTTGGAGCTGTAAATTTATCTTATTAAAATGTACGGGAATTTAATTTGTCTAAACTATTACTCTTTACTTACAATAAGAGAAGTTATGAGCAAGAGATAGTATTACTTAGGCTTTCATCTCTCTTTATTATTTGATTTATCTGGCTATCTCTACAGTGATATTCAATTACATTTTTAATACTAAAAAAATCTATGATATATTAGAATCATCTTAAAATCTAGATGATACTATAATATTTATTAAGAGAGCTCCAGAATAATAGGCATGTCTTCTCAGAACTTGAAAGGATATTTCTAATTTGTATAATTGTAAATTGAAGATATGGCCCATTATGAGATACACAGTCTTGTTGCAGGAAACCACTCCTCAAATTTATTCATCCTGGTTTTTATAGCTGTATTTTTCAACAATTCTAGATGAGAGAAAAATATCAGGTTAATCTAAATTTAGACAGATTATAATATGTTTCAAAACTCAGAAGAAATCACTTATTAACAATTATCAAAGACTTATGAGCCTCCCCATATCTTTCATCCATGACTGATTCCTCTAGCCTTGTTTTTACTTGTGTTTTGGCAGCTCTCTCTGTCATTTTCTTGATGCATTAATCTGCTAGTTTCATGTTGCCCTCCACATATCCCATTGAATATGTTTTTTGGTCTTTTCTCCTCAACTTGTCATATCCTAAGTCTTGCTTTCAAAGTTTCTAGATACTGAACATATTTTATTTGAATAAATGACATAAACATGGTGTGTGTCTGTGTATGTGTGTGATGCAGCATCTGATGCTTGCAAAACCATTCCTTAGCTCTTCAATTTAAAAGTTCAGTCTGCAGCTTCTGTAAATCAGTGCTAAGGTTAAGGAGCTTCAGTGTGATAATCTTGACTATCACCTCTTGATACTTCCAAAGCCAAACTTGCTGGCTGTAACTCTATTTTTTTAATGACATAAATTGACTGCATAAAGAACTTCTGCAGTTCTATAAGAAAAATATAAACAGCAGCAGAAAAAAAAATAAAAAAAAAACAACCAAAACCACAGGGCTATGCAAAAAATAAAAATAATTTTACAATTCATGGCTTGTGCATGTCATCTCCAAGAAGATAAACATTCACACAAAGGGATTTTGTTAGGAGCTGCCAAGAAAGTTTATGTAAGAGCCTTGCAGTCATGTTCACAGTTTGCAAGTCCATCTGATAAGGCAGAAAAATTTCCAGAAGGAAAAATTTTAAAGCATCAAGAAATAACTCATAGAAAAGTGGATAAAGTTAGGCCATGCTTAATGTATACATTGAGACCAAGCTCATCCTGTATGAACACACCCCAGGCTCAGTAGTGTACAAAGATTACTAAAATCGTAGTAGTAGTAACAATAATAATAATTAATAACAATAATTAATAATAACACCACCACCATTTAGAAAGTGTGCGGATTGTCTGTCTATAGCTCCTGAGAATCTTTCTGAAAAGACTGCATTCTCTGTCTGAAAATCAGTCACTACAGCATTGTAGTAACAAGATTAATTTCTCAATATGGTTGATAACTACTATTTCAAGTAATCATATGTTCAAAATAGATTTAATAATATGGAAAGCACTGAATTGGTGTGGAAGATCATGAAAGCCAGAATAAAACTCCAGAAAAAGCCTTCATATTTTTGCCCTTTTGTAAATTCTGTCTCATACTTATCTTTGAACATGGTTTGAAATACCTATTTTGGATGTTGAAATATTGAAGATATAAATTGCTATTATCTAGAACTGTCTAGTTCCAATGAGGAACTAGAACCATGTAGCTGATCCTTCAAATCACTTGTTGATGTTTGTCTGTGATTCTTGAGGTAGTGGCTATAAGATTATCCAAATACCTGTGGTTTTAAAGGGAGCCCTGAAGCCTAACTGAAACTTATAAGCTTCTTACAAAATCAGACAGAAAAAAAGCTGCTTGAAGTCTAAAGATTTTCCAGGAGCAAGAACAGAACAGAACAGATAAACCATATTAAAAAAATTTGTAATAGTAGAGTAGACAATAGAACAGTGTTGAATGGTTACATTTTTAAACTCTTTTAATATATAACAATCAACAGAGTGTGCTATGATAAAGAAATAGACACTTCTCTTCAGATGGAAGGAACAGGAACCATTAGGTTAGAATCACCTATGTCAGTGATGCCTTTTGAAAGACCTGGAAGTAGCAGCCTTTTGAGAGTATTCCTGGAACAGCTTTTGTAATTATCTTTTCACTAATCCTGTGTGTGTGAATATTTAGAATGTTACACATCATTAGCAATAATGAGAGGATAAGAGAAGTTTTATAAATATGAATAGTCTAACATTCTTGTTCTCTATTGACAGACTTAGATTAAAATTGTTCATCAAAAATTAATTTGAGAATTACATTGTCCAGATTAAGCAGTGGAGCTTGACGCAGCACAGAACTTCGACAAACCTGCAATAATTGCAATAGGGAGAGCAAATGAGAACTTTTCATGAGTGATAGTCTTCCTCTCCAATAAATTATCAAATCAGATTATCCTACTTCTCCAGAGCTCTCTCAAATGGATTTGTTACCTATGGTTAATAAATCTTGATTAGTTTTCCTATCATTTAAAATAGCTTCAACACTTCCAATTAACTCAATGATCAATTAGTGTCTGTTCAGGATGCCCCTTAACTCTATTTTATCTCCAGTTTCAGCTTTGTGAAAATCATCTCTGCAAGGCAGAAAAAGATTTCTCTCAGACTATTCCACATCACTGTAAGAGTTTGAGACATGACTTGAAATAAAACACCACTACATGATCTCTAAACGTTTCACAGTCTGCCTGGATGCTTTTCAGATTCAAATATTCGCCTAATCAAGCTTCAGTGCTTGATTAATGAGCCCTTGTGCACTTTTAAGTATACTGCAGATTTAAGGATTACACTTTTTTGTTTTAAGGATCTTTGTCTTTAAAGATTATTTTTTTTCTTATGATTAAAATACTAACATTAATTTCTATTAATTTTGCTCATTATTATGCTTCACTTAGCCACAACGGGTAAGACTTTGAAGAGGTAAAAATTCTTTTAAAGCAGGGAGGCTTAAATCTATATTTTAAAGTGCTTTGATTCAGCTACAGGAGATTTAATTTCAAAACATCTATTGGAAAAATTCTGTTGCAGTTTTATATTATTTTAGAAAGCTGTTAAAAACTTAAAAATTTTGGCTACGTAACCACGTTGGAAGAATTTCAGGAACTGATCCTTCCAACCTTCTATTCCTAATTGTTTTATGTCCCATGGAATGACCTGATTCCTCTCTTCTCATTACAAGATAAAAACAGCGGAGAAGCTGCAAGCTAATGTTTTCTTTGCGAGCCAAAGAATGCTTTTCAACTGCTTAGAGAGAGACACATTTTGTCAGCTCCTAAGAAGAATTGGTTAAACCGAAGGTAAGTGAGACATATCTTTCTGAGGCAATGTACCACACCTACTCAAATTGCCTCCTGGCATGCAAATGTGTTTGTATTTCTACCCCATACTGAAATCACATAATGTTTTCTGGAAGTTTTAATTTAAACTCTTAAAAGAAAAATGGGAGGCAGAGTAAGGCCTCTCAAAGTTGGTATTTGACAAATAATCAGGATGGGAATCAGTTTGAAATGAAGACATATTAATGCAGATGTTCTCATGTATATTCATATGCCTAAGCTTCCATTAATAGAGATCTAAACAGAAATTACAGAACAAATTAATTCTCAGCCAAGTGAATATGCAGGGATTAGTTACCTAAATTCTTTCAAGACTAGAGTGACTGTATTGTTCAGGATGTCCATTGTGTAGCCTGAGCCCAGGCTTCCAGCTGTAGTGCCATCTCGGATGCCCTAGGATGTTGGTTCCCTTGAGGAGGACAACACTGGCAAGTCATGAGACCTGAAGAGGGATGTTCTTCAGGTGGCCAGTGGAACTTAAAACTCTAGTGCAACTCAGGCAATATTGAATGCCTATGCCTAGGAAAATGTACCAAGGCCTAGAGTTCCATTAACTTTAAGGTAAATTAGACATCAGCTCACATTGAAGACGTCTAAGTTTAGGTGAAGTAACCTGGCAGAGAATTCCTAGCCATCTCTGTAAGATGAAGCTTTTCCTAAGAAATAGACTGTGATCCACCATGACTGAAAAACTTTTTACTCCATGGGCAAGTGTGTAAAGTAATACTTTAAGAGCTGAAATGCTCATGCTAACCAGACATTTTATGGGACAGGCATGCTATTTTCTTGTGATGACAAAAGTATATGTGAAGCAAGGCTGTGTGTGAGAAAAAAAGTAACTGTAAAAAAATGAAAAGGAAATGTATTGCTCATAAAATATATGTACATAGTTTTTCAGCTTAGTTTTACTTTTTTTCAAATCTTAAGAGAAAAGAGAAGGGACAAGAGTCATGGAAAGTAAATAAAACCAAAAATAAATCTCAAAGACTTTGATTTTTTTACCATAACAATTTTTTTCTGTTAAGCTTATGTGAGAAAGAAAAAGAAAAGTAAGATTTTTATTTATTTTAATATATGCTCTGAGAGCATACTGCATACGGTTTCCTGAGAGCATTCTCACTCTGAGGCTTAAAACCTGCATGTGTCACCTTCCTGTCTGCTCTCTCTCTAGCATCCACAAGCAGGAGCAATGACCATGATAAGCACATGAGTTTTGACTCTGATATAGATGGATACCATTCGTTTCACGATGGACCTGGATCTTCAATCCAATTGCCCACTTACGTTATTGGAGTAGTTAAGCGCAAAGAGCTTTTCTTGATGCTATTTTCTTTATATTACCTCTGAAACTTGTATGCCTGGAAAATATCAAGAATTTCCTATAATAATCTGCTCTGGATTTAGAAGGAAATAAGCTTTCTCTTAGGACCTGTAACTGCTGTGTCTTACTGACATGGCAAAACTAAGCTGGCAAGAAATATTTTAAAATGTACAGCAAGAAATATCTGGACAAATCAAAATCCCAAGGAGGTTCCCTTTGGAGACAAGCTGTAAGAAAGAAGACATCTGACAGATAAATAAATAGTTTTGCAGCTGTAATATACATACAGCTTGGAAGAGACATAATGAGCCTCAGTCAAATCTATATTTTTACCTTACGGCAAAGTAAAAATGAAGTCAGATTTTATTTGGAGAATGTCAAATAAAAACCACTGGAACTGATTAACTACACAAGAACCTACATACTTCTATTTAACTTACCTGATTTACTAAATTGCAAAACTTACCTTACAAAACTGTTAATATAATTCTCATGAGGATTTTTTATTTCTGAAGTGGGATCTTTCAGTAAAATGTTTTTGATATTAAATGCTTTAGATTTTTTTAGCAGATTTTTTGTATATTTCTTCAAGCAATTTACAGCTCAATTAAGCAGAAAGATAATAATACTCAAGAGTGAAGCATATAATTTTGTCTGTCTATAAAATATAAGTGAACCCATGGAAAAAAAAAAAAAAAAAACAAAAGCAGTGAGAAAATAATTCACCCTTATTATTTTAATCCATAATTTAATCAGAAATTACTTGTATGCTTGGCTTAGAAAAAGGCATTTCATCAATTCCAATTTGGAGAAATTATTTTCTGCTTATCTTATCCATAGAAACCAACTACTTGGGAAACAAATTCAAATTATCTAGCTAAAAAATTATAACAGATATTCCTCAGATCACTATGACTATGCTTTCAGTCCACTGTTATAATGTATGCCAAGTCGTGCATGGAAAAATATATCATTAAATGTATGAACAGTATATTTTGCCTTTACCTAAGCTGTCTTCAAAAAACAGACAATTTGGTGCAGGCAGTAAAACAGTCCCTTTCAAGCCATTATTGTTGTGGCTTGTATTTTATTTGATCAGAACACTTTTTGTATCCACTAAAACATTTTTCCTCCCATTGTGTCAGCTTGCTCAATAATCAGACCTCAACAAATTTTGCCATATACACAACTTATGCAACAGCTCCTTTTACAAAGGGATATGAATGTGAAGGATTCTATTGCCCCTTTGAGTTAGCTACCCTTCTGCTGAAAGTGATACCTTTCAGCTCTCCAGGAAATGTGCGTTTAGATTTCTCACTATTGCGTAATTAGCTCGTCAGTACAAGGAGCAGCCTGTGCAGCTGTGTTCAGGTGCCACTGCAGAATGACCTGTACTTCCCTTGCCAACCAAAACAATGGGGAGAGAAAACAGATAACAGGCAGAATAGTGCAGATAACAGAGGTAAAGAATTGCAGAGAGAATTGATTTTGGCCATGGTAATCTTTTCCCTTGATGCAGCAGCCAAAATATAGCTAAAATTTTCCACCACCTTGTCATAAGTTCCATGGAAAATGATGTCTGAGCTCTCAATACAGAGCATAGTGTGAGCCTTTCCAGATTTCTCTGAAACCAACTGAGGCTGTTTCATTTCCACTTATATTGCAGTCATTTCAGTGAAAATATATTTATAGAATAAATTTAAGCAATGCAGATAATGTAAA
The DNA here is from genome assembly GCF_036417665.1 of Passer domesticus. NCBI lineage: Eukaryota > Metazoa > Chordata > Aves > Passeriformes > Passeridae > Passer > Passer domesticus. The sequence goes on along the minus strand of NC_087478.1, from coordinate 39,806,239 downwards.
TATATTAACTTGGTATTATTCAAAAGAGGAAAAAAAAAGTTGCACATTCTTCAAAGCATTTTGTGAAATGAAAGCACTCTTTAAAATCAAATATGTACCTTTCTAAAAGCACATCAATTTTTCTACTCCTCAGCATCAGTATCTAACACATAAGATAATGATATATCATAATGAATTTGAGCAGGTGATTCTTATAGTAGGCATGGAATGCCTGTAGCCTTTCCATGCCTATCCATGAAGTATCATGAAGCACTTTTTGCGTACTTTACATTTGAATCTGGCTCTCTAGAAAGAATAGCATAAGTCTGAAGCCATGTTTCAGAAAAGCAAGTGTGTTCCTGTACTAATATAAATCACAGAATCCCAGAAAGTGTAAGGTTGGAAAGAGCTACTGTGGGTCATCCGGTCCAACCTCTCTGCTCAAGCAGGGTCATCACGGAGTGCATGGCACAGGGTTGCATCCAGAATCATCTTTAATATTTCCAGTGAGGGAGACTCCACAATCTCCCTGGGCAATCTCTTCCAGTGCACAGTGACTTGCACAGTAAAGCAGTTGTACCTCACCCTCAGGTGGAACTTCTGGTGTGTTTCACCATAAGATCAACATTGAGATCCATGACAGATATCACTTCTTTGATGAAACATTCATCATATACCAAAAGTTGTTTATGTACCATGTTTGGCAAAGGGTTAATCCTTATTACTTGTCAGCTAGCTAAGGACTGGGAAACACAAAAAGTAGATAAGAGACATGGAAGAAAAAGGAAATATGCAGTGAAAAGACTTCATGAATTATAGGAGCCAACAAAATTCTTATTCTTGTTGGGAAAGCAAAGGAAAAGTAGCAAACATGAGAATTAGACTTGATTATCCTTGTCTGTCCTTTTCAACTCAGAATATTCTGTGATTATCTGATTCTGTGAAGATCAATTAAAGTAAACATGATGTTTATGCAGTTGTAAAGTTTCATTTTGTGGAAATCAAACTTAGAAAAGACCTCAACATGTCAGTGCCTCTAAAAGAGTGAATTAAGACCTCTAGGGTGTATTTCTGTTTAGAAAAACTATTATGTTGCTATGTGCTACAGGGACAACCCTGATTAGCCTTGATTAACATCAATGTATGTCAAGGTGGGGTTTAGTTCATTTATTCTGGCATCAGATTTTCCATAATTATGGGAGGGAGACAAACCTTTTACAGAAGTAATGAGAGATAAAGTAAGCTACTATTCCAAATCATTTTTTTTTTTTTATGGAATTGCAAAGAACAGCTAATCTCCTCTAAATAAAATGTCAAGTTCCTTTTTTTTTTTTTTTTTTTTTTTTTTTTTTTTTAATTCCTAGAATCTGCTGAGTTCAGAGACCCACAAGGATCATTGAAATCCAACTCCTGGCACTGCACAGGACACCTATAAGAATCACACCATGTACCTGAGAACTTTTTATTCAAACTGTCAGGCTTGGTGGTGTGACCATTTCCCTGGGGAGGCTGTTTCAGTGTCCAATCACCCTTTGAGTGAAGAAACTTTCCTGATGTCCAAACTAAACTTCCCCTGATACAACTTCACACTGTTCCTGCAGGTCCTGTCACTGGGCACCACAGAGAAGAGATCAGTGCCTGCCACTCCTCTTCCCCTCACAAGGAAGTTGTAACTGCAATGAGGTCTCCCCTCAGCCTCCTCCAGGCTGAACAGACCAAGTGACCTCAGCCACTCCTCGTGTGGCTTCACCTCAAGGCCCTTCACCAACCTCATGGCCGTGCTTTGGACGTGCCCAAATAGTTTAATATCTGTTTTATATTGTGGCACCCAAAACTGCCCTCAACAATCAAGGTGAGGCTGTCCCAGCTCAGAGAATAGCAGGAAAAACCCCTCCCTTGCCCAGCTGGCGATGATGTTCCTGAAGCCCCCCAGGACAACATTGGCCTTCCTGGCTGCCAGGACACTGCTGACTCATATTCAACTTTCCATCAAATAGCAACCCCAGATCCCTTTCCACATCTCTGCCTTCCAGCATCTCATTCCCCAGTCGGTCCATATGTCCAAGATTGCCTGATCCCACGTTCAGTATACTACACTGTCTCTTCTTGAATTTCATATGGTTGGTCATTTCCAATCTCTAATCATTGAAGTCTCTCCACAGGTTCTCTCTGCCTTTGAAGGAGTCAACAGCTCCTCACAATTTAGCTTCATAAGCAAATTTACTTAGTAATCCTACAAGTCCTTTCTCTAAGTCATTTCTGAAGATGTTGAAGAGCACAGAGCAGGAGATAGAGCCCTGTGGAACCCCACCAGTGACAGGCTGTCAGTCTGAAGTCACTCCATTCGTTGTAACCCTTTGTGCCCAACTCATGAGTGCCTCACCCACCACATGAGTGATCATTTGTTTATCCAGCTGCGTGCTGCAGTGAGACTGACAAGCCTGTAGTTTCAAGTCCTTGCTCTTCTTCAAAATTTGGGCAACACTGACCCGCTTTCAGTCAACTGGAAATTTTCCAGATTTCTAGGACTTTCCAAATTATTTCCAGATTCCCATTCAAAAATCCCTGAGAAAGGCCTTGCATTAACATCAGTCAACTCTTTGAGTACTCTCAGGCCCTTTGTATTATTTGATACAGAGAAGATTGAGAAGTTTGCACATCTGGTTACGCGCAAATTGCTGAAGAAAAGTTCTATATGAAGCTTTAATAATTTCTGCTTATATATTGCATATTTTTAGTAGTTTCTTAGGTAACATCTATGATATAATTGTAATGTGATAAACACAACTTTGTTTAGCTGACTTCCTTTACAGAAATGTTTCCTAATTTAATAGATAAAGATTCAGTTATTAGCAAGAAGGCATATGATGCTGGAGAAATGTACTGTGTCTGGTCCTACATCTGAGAGTCTGGAAGACCAACACAGAGAAAAAAAGGAGATATTTTAATAAGATAGTACATGAAAGAAAGCAATAAAATCCACAGAGATATGCTGAATAATGGGGAGAAGAAAATTGCCATTTATTGTACGGAAAAATAATTCTTTTCAAAACTTGTCCCAAAAAAAAAATTTTTATGTTTTCTCAATTGAAATACGAATTCTCATTTAATTCCCCTTAGGGTTTCATTCACCTTTTATTTTTTCCCTAATTCAAGTGACATCTCCTGAACAAATATTGACATTCATCTAGTTTTCTGAAAATACTATTTTATTTTCAGTCCAGTCTGGTTTTGTGCTGTTGAATCATATTCCACCTGTGAACTGTAACCTCTTCACTTCATCTTCCTCAGCCAAACATTGCTCATGGTTTGTTCATAAAACACATCATATATTTTCTGACCAAAAAAAAAAAAAAATCCCTGGAAGATGGTTGGAAGATGACTGAGAAAATGTGGAACCATATTTCTGAAAGAGGTCTCAAGACCTTGATTCATATCCTGACTCATTCCAGGATCAACTATCATGTCTCATAAGCATTTGTCCAATCTACTGCTACAGAAATGTCTCCTGATAGTGATTTGAAACTTCCCTGAACTCTGTTAACAGTTTCTTTTTAGCATTTACCCCAAATCTGTAAATTCACGCTTGGTATATTTTCAGAGAATATACTAGGGAGGAGTCAGTCCATCTTACTTCCCTTCATATAGTCTTTCCCAAACAGTTTTTATTGGCTACTGGTAAATGCAAAAGAAATGGTAAATTAGCTGGACCTTTGGACCAAGCAAAAATTGTTTTAGCATTAGCCCTTTCAGTCCTCTGTAGGATTTTCCTTGTCTTTCCCCTAGATGACACAGTTGTCAAATTTCCCCCAGTAATTTTTTTCCTTGACATCTCATCATTCTCATTTCTTATTTTATTTAATATTTTGAAAGTTGGACAGTGCTTCTGACTTGCTGAATTTTTGTTCTCTGATTTGCTTGCAACACATTCTATACTGACTGTTGAAAATCTGTCCATCAAAATTTGTTAAAAATAATGGTACTGGTCCAAGACAAATCTCTGTGGTCATCATCAGATAACTGACTCCAATTTCATAATGAACTGTAAAAATATTTTTATAAAATACTCCTTTTCAAACCAGTTTTTCATCCAGTTCAACATTTTCTTATGAAATCATGTAAAATAAAAATATATATTTATGTATGCATATATATGATCTTATATGTATTACATATACTTCAGCTTTTTATCAAAGATTGTTTTACTGCCATAAAGGAAACAAAATTGTTTTGAATTGGTTAATTCTTATCGTAAGCCAGAATTGTATGAGTTCTTTCATTGTCTTGGTCCCTAGAACTTAGATTCTGCAGGCCTATCTGAGGAGAGGCTTTTGTTCAGATCCCTAAAAAGCTTCAGTAATTACTCCAACCTATTTTTTTTTTTTTTTTTGTTTCATTTAAATACTTGCATTTAACAGTTAGGGAAATGGCTGATGCTACTCATATTTCTTCAGGTGCCTCAATATGACCTCAGCTGTTTCTGACTAGAAAAAGACAGTCTTTAATTACTGTAGATAGAGGAAATCACTTGTATATTTCCCCAATTTTCCTCTATACATATATTTCCTGCCTGAAATGTGTCTTGTTTAACTTCTGTTTTCTGAACACTGAGGGGATGTAGATATGATCCAGACTCAGCCAAAAGACTCTCGTTAAAAAACCTAATCCAGCAGAAACATACCAAAACATTGTTTATGCTTCAGATCAGGTTCGAGCCTTACATTTTGAGCCAGCTTCTTATAGAAATGTCCTATATGTGCCCTTTTTCTTTTCTTTTCTAGTCCAAGAGCTCTGTATAAAGCATTTTTAAAAAATGAATTATTTATCAGTAAAGAAAGCATATTAGACTGCATAAAATATAATTCCAGCTTAAAGTCAGATGAAACCAGTACAGATATGTGTCAGCTCCTCACAAAATTAAATTTGAGTAAAAGTTTGGCTGAGGTTCTAAAATGTCCTTTTAGGTTCTGTCATTTCACATGGGTTTTATTTTTCAAATTCATACAGAACTCAGAAGTGTGGATGGTTTAATGATAGAAAATGGCTTCTAACCACATTTAACTGCTTGAAAAGCTCTTGTAGACAATTGTATGCCAAAATTATCTCCTGGTATTTTGAAGAATTTGGTGCATAGAGGGTCAAGATGTAGCAACATCTTAATCATGTCATTTTTAGAAACTTTGGCCTTAAGATGTTCTACTTGACTCCTAAGGGAGGACAAGGGTCTGTCCTTCTGCAAGTTCCAATATTTACTGATGACAAAAATAGTTCAATGTTCTGTTCTATTTGCATTTACCTTTAAATGTTATCCCTCATTAGGTAGAAGACTTTTCTGGTGGTTCTAATAATTTGGAAGCATTGGTTTTCAGGTTATAACTCAAGAAATCTTTTTATTTGTTGGTTATTTGGGGAAAGAAAAAAGGAAGAAAAGCAAAATCTATCTTCAAGATCTCAGACTGGAGCTTAAAATCCATTACTCAGAGAAGCTGAAGACCTTGAAAATTATTTCTGTAAAATACTTTATTACTTCAACCATTGCAAAATTACTTGCTCTTATAAAATTCATGGTCAAGTTTCATGGATTAAAATGCTTGAAGCTGTCCAGTGACTAACAATTTTGGGATGCTTGTAGGGGTTAATTTATGAAGTTTTCCAGGTTTTCCGTCATAATTTGCAGCTGCCTAATTATTGATTTAATTATAGCTGACACCACATCTTTTTAAAACTGCAACAGTGGAGAAATCTGTGGCTGGAAGTGGGCATTGACTTGCTTTAATTGACATGCGATGTGAACTAAAGAGTAGTCTAACTTTTTTTTTTTTTTAATTAGAAAAATGTAAAACACAGTGAATCGTCTCTAATATTCACAGATGTATTTCCAGTTTGCAAGTTCAGAATGTTTTGTGATAGGGTTTTTGATGGTTTTTTTAGTGTGTGGTTTGTCAGATTTCAGATTGAAGTACTATTTATTACCTTCAGCTGCCTTTTTATTTTCCAAATGCAAAGTATAAACTTGGAATTTTCATAATGATTAATTTATTTTAGTTTTTTCTTGGCAGTTGATTTCCTTTTACTTGTACTCAGTAATACTGAAATTTTGGCCCAAGGTTCAGTCTCCATATTCAATGTAAAAGGATTATAGTTTAAGCATAAATTGATTTTAGATGTCTTTTTCTTAATCAGTTTTTACTCTATTTTAAAGTCACTGCTGTCTTTCTGAAGATTAATGGCACAGTATTAGGACTGTTATTATGCTATTCTAATATTTTTAAACCAAAGATAAAAGGTAGTTCATCTCTCAGTCACATTTATTACTTTGACCATTCTTTACCTTTGGATTAGGATTGAGTCAGGAGTGGTTTATTTGGTACCTCACCTATTCAAGAACAGATAAAAAAGTTCAAGGCTTCATATTTTGCATTAAATATATGGTTTTCTTTATTTCTTTTAATCTTAAAAAATAGCCAAAATATTAAAGGCAAAAAATTATTCATTGTTTATACCAAGTGAACATTTATTTATACCATCAGAAAGGAAAGATCTGTGTTCAGTGTCTGGTGTATTCTCCATGTTTTTTCCTCCTTTGTCTATGAGTTATGGCCAATGTGCTTGTTGGTTTAATTAGTGTTAAATACTTCTCCATTTTTCAGCACAGTGGTATCTTCATATTTTTATCCAGATGTTTAGAATTTGTACATGTTTAGTGAATATTTATTTAACTTTTATTTTTCCTTTTCTTTTTTCTCCTTTCTTTCATTTCAGCCCACTAATAACTGAGGTGATCTTTCTCAAGGAAATAAAACAAGCAAGTGAAAAAAATTCCCCACAATTCTCTCTTGGTTCTGTCTGAACTTCTTACGTATCACCAGTGGAATTACACAAGACTGAGTTACTCAATTATAGCCAGTTGCAGCTGTATAAATACAGACAGTGAAAAATTTTATCTGCGGACCAGTTATCATCGATTACAACAGGAATAATATCAATAATTCAGACTCGTAGCAATAGCTATCTGATGAACCTGATTTACTCCTTCCATTTCCAGTTCTGTTTCAGGTTATGAAATGCCTTCTTTTGAAATGGATTTTAATCCAGAGACACCTTTATTTGTGTCTGCAAGAGGCTTGATGGGGTAGCTTTTATCAGAAGTCCACTTTGCCCAGCATGGGTTTGTTACTTCCATTGTAACTGATGAGCAGAAGATGCCTGCTCCTGTTTAGGCTGTTTTGCCAAGCTTTTAAGAACTCTTGTGTTTACATACTTGCTTTAAGGCAGTTATGGTTTCAGCTAGTGACTTCAGCTTTTGTATAAAGATTATGGTCCAGCAGCATTGCCAAGTAATAAGAGTTTCTTCCTGAACATTTTGCTCAAATAAGCTTTTTACAGCCATGGTAATAGCACTAATACACCTGCTGATATTTGCATTGCTTTTATGAAGCCTGGAAATGATTGTTTTCCTAGTGTTTTACACAGAACAGTAATAAGTACTGAATTCTGCAGTATAAACAAGGAGGATTGGTGCTGTTTATTATCTCATCTTACTTTTTAAAGGCTTTTTTGCTATGCTTATATTACTAAAGTGATGGTTTGCAATGATATGAATTGCAAGGATTGCAATGTACTATTTAATCATCAAATATATTTAGCGCTGATTCTGTATGCACACTAGTGCTGTATAAAATAATGAGTGAACCATAAGCAACAAAAAAACCCTTAGCTGGTTTGAAGTGTTCCTTATGCACTGGCTGGAGGTAATGCAAAAGAATTTTGCCCCATAATGCCAACCAAGAAGTGCCATTTCCAAGCAGCAGCATGCAATCAAAATTCTCTTTGCTATTTAAAGTATCACTGACAACCAAGAAAGCCCAGAAGATATTATCTGCCCTTTAAGTGGCTGAAGCCACAGGATGTGAATGCCATGCTATTTGAATTTCCTTTGCTTCTAATTTAGTATAAGCAGTATTCATTTTACCTCAATCATTGTTATATATAGATATACAAAAATCAAAATCTTCCTCTTACCATGTGGAATTAGAAAGCACATGACTCAAAATGGCTTTGACTTATAATTACAGATAAATAATTAATGACATGTTTGAAGACCCATAAGACAAATTAAAACCACTAGCTAAACTAATATGTAATTAAATGGTATTAAAAATAAATAGAAAATAAAAAGTAAGAAAGAATAATAGATGATTGAATGAATCAAGCTATTAGGGCAAAATATTAAAAGAAAAAAAAATTAAGTTGCTTTTTTTACATCAATTTCCCTTCATTTTTGTACTCTTTTCCTGTCTAAGGTACAGGTTAAATCACTTCTTCTAACTGCCAATACAAACCTTCACTTTTTGTAAATGCCAGGATACAGAAACTCCAGCTAAGCTTCCTTTTTTCAATGAACTGTGTAGCTGCAAAGAAAACGGCGAATACACCTAATGACTCTACCAGGATATTCTTCTAGAACTTATTTAACTGGTTTTACAGTGTACAAGATGTTTTTGTGGAAGAGAAAATATGTGCCATTTTTTCCTTAGTACAACTGCTAAGTGATGAAATGTCATGGTATTCCATTTAAATTTTTGTTATTTCTCATTTGAATATCAAGCATATATTAATAATATGTGGTGCCAGCTGACATCTTCTGGACCCATCTCTGCACACAGATAAAACTTACTTCCTGATTGGAGCTGTTAGTTTTCAGGCAATGAATGGTTTGGTTTTGATAGTAATAAGAAGTAGGAAATATACAGTTGTACACACACCTATGAGAACAGAAAGGTCACCCACACCCTCACACCTGAGTGCCATTCTCTTATAGAAAATTTCAAGAATGAGAGAGAAAGTATGACAAAGATAGCCAACACAAAAACTTTTGCAACACACTTCTTTAATTTTGCAATATTTTGCATTAACACAAGCCAGCTTTCCCTTATTCTCAGTTTGAGTTTACATCTCACATTCAGATTGCAGGTTTAAGTCTTTATGCAGATTGCAAACCCATAACCTTTAAAAGAGCTAATATGCAACATGTGAAAGAGAAAATTACAGTAAATTGACTTATCCACTTTACCTTTAGTGTCTTTATATGTCCCAGTAGAGTCTTTAGTGTAACAATAAAGTGCATGCTGGAATATTTATATTGTTAATTATTCTAACAAAAGCGAGTTGCTTATAAGAGATTCTGTTGGCTGTGATTCCATTTAGTGTAGATAAATAGTCATGTACATAGAAGAAATGCACTAGAATTTCTGCAAACAGTATGTAAATACTTTGGTGTTGGGTTTTTTGCAGGCATAATTAAGATTTGGGATACTAAATTCCAGATGCATTTGGTGGAGTGTTTATAACCTGATGAGAAATCTCTGAATAGCAGATGATTTGAACAGAAGGAATTCTTCTCAGCCTTTTGTAGCACATAAATTAATAATTTGCTTTATCAAGACGATTAAGCTTATTTTACAAAGACAGTAACACTTGTCATGTTCTAATCTGATCTGCCACAATTAGAATTTAAATATATTTGTAGTACTTTTAGGATATAACTGTAAATTTGCTTTTTCCAGAAACGAGAAGCATTTCTCTAACATATAGATTGCACTGGGTGACTACATGATGTCTGGAAGAGGCAGAATGAAGGGCATGAGGCATATGTTGAAGAAAAATAGTCCTATGAAACTTTACTGTATAAGAAACAGAAATTATTAAATATTGGGTTCTTTGCTTTTCTTAATTGTACTCACTTTTCAGAATCACATAGTGCTGAAAGGATTTCTGGTTTTGAATGTCAGTTTTGAGAGTCTTATTTAAAATAAACCCCTTTTCTTCAAACTCTCACAAAGCCGAATGTTAAAATAGATTATTTTATTTAAAATATTAATAATCAGAATTACCTTCAAATACAGAGCTATTATTTTTAAGTGCCACAATATTAACATAATATATATTTTTTCATTCTTGCAAAAAGTATATTAAATAAATGTACATGATTTTACATGACTAGTGATTGGTGTTTGCACCATAGTAATACTTAAGAATTCAGTTCAAACAGATGTGTATAGATATAGATAGATAGATATATGTATGTACATATACATATAATATAGATATATATATAAGAAACAATGACACAGTCACTGCCTGAAAAAAATTAGAATTAATATAAAGCAAGACCAGAGTCAGCAGATGAATGCAGACTTGCAGGGAAGTACAAGGATACAGTATTGGTCAGCACAATAGGCAATGATCTCAGCAGCCTGACTTAAAAGCTTCAAATTGAAGAGATCAAACAAAAGTTGTATGTGATTATTCAGCACCGGGTGAATCTTTGCAGTAGAAATTTCAATAGCCTGTGGCTTGGGGACTGTGATAAAGATCTTTAAAAAATAAAAAGGAGACAAAAATAAATACATTTTTAAAAGAAAATGTTCATTTATCTACTTTCAGATCCTTTTGATTTCTCAGCTCTTCATTTTCCCTTCCCAGTGGACAGATGGAAAAAAAATTTATCTGAACGATCCTAAAGTAGCTAACATTGTGACAAAAAGATTCCAAGAAGAGTTAAGCAAGTTTTAAAATATTATACCATTGACTGTAAAAATCACAAATGTCACTGGATGCGAACGAATGTAGTTTAAAGAATGTAATCCAAAGTGAACTGTCCATATGATACAATCAATTTAATCAGCATGTGGTGGATCTAGGACAATTTAGGAACTTGTGTGCTGAGAAAAATACAGCATTGGTTTAAACATTGTTCTAGAGACAGGAACCCAGATATTCAAAGGTGCCTGAACATCGACCTTATCTCAGACTTTACTTAAATGCAATGGATACATATTTATTTCCTAGATCAGGAGAGTCTTAAATACAGTAATGTGATTTAAAGGTTTTTGACAGTAAATTAACATTTCACCTGTTTCTAAGGTTTATTCTCTAAAAAAAATATGATTCTGCAGTTAATGACCAGAAACAAAGAACCCTGCTAGTTCATAGTGATAGATAATGTTTGTTTTATCTAAAATATAGAGGGCATTCAAGGCAGGTTAAAGTACAAGATTTAGGCACTAGAATAAATCTTAGGCTGCAGAGGGGAAATTGTAATTTCAAAGTCCTGACTCACTTTCTGAGCTGGAGACACCTAATCTCTGTAAGCCCTGTAACATTTGATGTTAAATCTCTTCAGTACCTATTAAGTCACTGCACGTGCCCAGAACTGTCCTATGCTTGGCAGGCTTAAGCAGCTCAGCACTTAGATCATGTCTGAGCTCAGGTTAGATTGAGAAACTTGGAGGAGTGAAGTCTGAATCACCCCAATCCATTAAACATTTCCAGAGGCCATAGAACACCATATGCTCTTCACACACAAATCTAAAATAGGTCAGTTTTAGACCACAGACAAAGAGAAGTCTTTCCCTAGTTTCTCACACAGAATGGCACACTACTGAGTGCGCCCACTGAGTAGGCTGGACTCCCAGATTCAGTCCCCTCCTATTCCTAAAAGCTCTCAAATGCATTCCACCTTCAATCTTCATGTCCTACTCAGACAATAGTCTATTGAAGTGTAAGAAATCTGAATGTCTCTTTTGAACAAGTCCCCAGAACAAGCCTGCAGTCCAAGGAGACTTGCACTATATGCCCTTGCTATACTGCAAGTCCCCATTGCAGTATGGCAATAAAAACTATACTGGATCAGAGACAAAGTGCAGAGTAAATTTGACTTTATAGTCTGATGGTTAGACCACCTTGGAATACTTTGTATCAGACTCATGCTTCCAGGAATACTTCTATATTAAGCATGAATTTGGTGTTTTACATTAAATGTTACTTATATATATTTTTTTTATGTTACCTAGGACTTCTAATACTTCACAATCACATGACAGAGTCCTTTCTTTTGAGCCTCTGCTGTAATCAGTAATGTAATGTCAGAAAGTAATTTTGTAGTTGCTCATAACTCATGAAACATAAGACAGAATTTAACTGACCTAAGAATTTCCTAGCACCCAGAATATTATCTGATGTCAAAGAACATCCATTTATTATGTGTTCAATTTGTTCAACTGAGGATCTGGCCCTTCAGATAGACAATCTGATTAGAATCCAATTAAATTAAATACTCAGCAAAGTTCTTTATTTTCTCAGACTCTCTACAAAAATTTCTACACATGAAAATAAACTCTGACTTGACTGTAGAAAAAAACACAAAGATAAGCAGGTAAAAATATAGAAACTAATACTCTTAGTTCTCTTAGCTATAGGCAAACTGATCTATAATTCACTGGAGCTTAGCTGCAGCATACTCTAATTATGCGCTTAGCTCTAAAGCCTTTAATAAAGAAAATAATTTCTTTAAATATATCTAATTAGGTAAAGTATGTGTTCTGGTTTAGCTGCATTTGGCACCAAATTTAAAAATACAGAGAAGAACAACTTCTTTTTCATGTATCCCTGAGCTAGGTAGCCCATTGTCCTCCCAACTTTTCAATACAAATGAAAACAGTGTTACAACTAGACCAAATTGCACTTAAAAGTTAAGGGCCTTGAAACGATAGGCAAAAATGTATGTATCTCACAAGAGCCACAGAACTTTAACTACCTCTTTATATCCTCAGTCCTGACAACAGTTCTGAAGCCAAAGAAATTCCTTTGTACTCATTTTGGTCCTTTTCTTTCTTCTCTCAATTAAAAATATGTATTGAGTCATTTCAAAGGGTAAATGTTATCATCTTCCCTTCTGAAAATCCTGTGTTGCTTTCAGTCAAAATAAGAAGTCTGAGCTGACCTAGAAATGGGAATGACCTATTAAATCAATTAAAATTTATTTCTGACAAAACAGGTTTAGTCCCCAATACATACTAGTGCTGCATTGTCTCTTATATTTTGTCATTCTTGTTGTTTAATTCTATAGAGATCCTAGCAAACCCAGGTATATGTATGAGAGGTTTCATGTATTATGGGCAGCTTTAGATTATAAGCTTTTTAGGAAAGTCTTTTATTACTGTGCTCTCAGTAGAGGTACAGCACAATTGTATTCAGATGCACAATTGATATTCACAAAATATTAAACATAAAATTTTGAGGTAGTCTATTGAAGTTACAGGCAAAATTTCTTTCTTTTTAATGAAGTCAGGCCCTTCTCTTTAGTACATTATTACTCAAATTTTAGGTATAAATTAATCTGAGTAAAATATACAGCATGACAGCTGTCTGATCATCAAGTCCAAAAATGGAAACAAGGAAAGTTCACAGTATTTTGAAAGCTATGTTCTATGGCTCTGTTACTTAGGAGATAACACCAGTAGGTGCAGCCTTATGACAAGTACCCCATTTTTTTCCCATGCCATATGTCCACAGTGGAAGTAGCTGAGAAAAAAAAGTCTTGTTGTTGATTGATATGCATTTTAAAATACTTGTCAAAACTGTACAATTATTTGAGTAGAATGAATGTGCCAATCTCCAGATTTAAAGGAAATTTTGAGCCTAGCAAGTAGTAGTGTTTGTCTACTTCATTATAAGAGATTTTATAGAAGAATCAAAAAATAAAATGAGGGTAGGACTAAAGCTTGTTAAACTGCCCACACTTTGCCTTTACTTTTCTGTAGGTGATACTGGGAAAGACACTAAAAGAATAAGTTGTCATGTATTTTCTATTTTAAGACTCTATTATCTGGACTTGTATTTTCAAGAATTTTCAGCAGCAGTTATTTATTTCTAAGAAATAAAATATTTTAAAAGAGAGAGAGAGGGGAAATAAGAATGTTAGTATGATGTTTAAAAAGTTAAATACCTGAGAAATGTTTCATAGTTTATCATTCTAGTTTTTGGTGGTCATCCTCAATGCCAGAACACACTCCTGTGTTAGGAGTCAGATGTGACCAAATCTTTACATGACGATGAAGGTCCTCTGAGAAATCTCTGGTACATGTTCAGCAGATATAGCTTAGTCGCTGACAAAAATTAGTCTCCTATCATGTAAAAAGAAGACAGCATTACAGTGCTGAGTCTTCCTCATTGAGGCAAACTGAATTTTTCACATAAATTGCTTTATTATTAAGTACTTTTAAAGGTAAATAAATATAAAATATTAAATATTAAATTTTATAGGGGAAAAAAATTTACTAACAAAAATCTGTTCAGTGTTAGCCTGTTATCAGTGCAGTCTTTGCTATAACATCTGTGAGCAAGTGAATATTATTAAAGTCCACAAATGACTTTAATGTCTTCTATTCTTTAGCACTGAGAATTAGATCTTAAACTATTAACATTCTCTATTTTTACACACAATTGTAAAGCTTTTAGTTTTCTTTCTCTGCAGCCTTCAAGTAATGATATCCCTTAATGATATCCCTTAAGATTCCAGATTAGGGTATCTTTTTACAAATGAATATTAATTGATGTGCTAAAATGCAACATTTCAACAGCTACCACACTGCATTTACTTAGAGAATCTTATCCCACTCACAAAGAATCTTATCCCACTCGCAAAGACCCCAAAAGGGAAAAATTATAAAGTTCATACAAAATTGCAGCAGTGTCCTGGTTAAAATTACTTTATAAATCATCTTCTGATGCAACTCATATTCCATTTTTTAGAAAAGCTGGCAGTCTATGGCTCAGACAGGTGCACTCTTCATTGTGTCAAAACGAGATGGATGGGCAGTACCTAAAGACTGATGGTGAATGGTGACACATCCAGCTGGTGGCCAGTCACTAGTGGTGTTCCCCATGGCTCAGTAAAGGGCACAATCCTGTTTAATATTTTTATTAATGATCTAGAAGAGGAGATCAATTGCACCGTCAGGAAGCTTGCAGATGACATTTAGTTGGCTGGAAATATTGACCTCCTGCAGGGCAGGAAGGCTCTGCAGAGGGACCTGGACAGGCTGGATCAATGGGCCAAGGCCAATTGTACAAGGATCAACAAGGCCAAAAGTTGAGTCCAACACATTGGTCACAACAACCTCCTGCAGCACTACAGGCTGGGGAAAGAGTGGCTGGAAAGTGGCTTAGGAGAAAAGGACCTGGATGTGCTGGTTAACAGCTAGATAAACATGATCCAGTGTGCCCAGATGGCCAAAAAGCCAGTGGCATCCTGACCTGTATCAGTAATACTGTGGCCAGCTGGACCAGCTGGACCATTTTTTCCCTGTGCTCAGCACAAGGGATGCCACAATTTGAGTCTTGTGTCCAGTTCTGGGCCCCTCATTACAGAATGACATTGCGGTGCCAGAATGTCGAGAGTAGGGCAACAGAGCTAGTGAAAGGCCTGGAGAAAAAGTCATATGTAGAGCAGCTGAGTGAGCTGGGCTTGTTTATCATGGAGAAAGGGAGGCTCAGGGTGACATTAGCACCCTCTACAAGTACCTGAAAAGGGGTTGTAGCAAAGTGGGAGTCAATCTCTTCTCCCAGACAACAGGACAAGAGGAAACTGTCAAACTGCACCAGGAGAAATTCATATTGGATATCAGGGGAATTTTTCTTGGGAAGAACTGTTAAATATTGGAATGGAATGCCCAAGGAGGTGGTAGAACCACCATCCCTGGAGGTGTTCAGGAAACAAAAGGATGTGACACCTTATGCTATGGTCCAGTTGTTATGGTGGTGTTTGGTCAAAGGTTGTAATCAATGGTCTTGGAGATCTTTTCCATCCTAAATGATTCTTCAATTCTGTGATTGTGTGACATCTGTACAGTGT